>NC_053492.1:480121957-480326957 GCF_905171775.1 Rana temporaria | reverse complement strand
CTCTATCCCATCCTCCCCTTCCACCCCTCTATCCCATCCTCTCCTTCCACCCCTCTATCCCATCCTCCCCTCTATCCCATCCTCCCCTCTATCCCATCCTCCCCTCTATCCCATCCTCTCCTTCCACCCCTCTATCCCATCCTCTCCTCTATCCCATCCTCCCCTCTATCCCATCCTCCCCTCTATCCCATCCTCCCCTCTATCCCATCCTCTCCTTCCACCCCTCTATCCCACCCTCCCCTTCCACCCCTCTATCCCATCCTCCCCTCTATCCCATCCTCTCCTTCCACCCCTCTATTCCATCATCTCCTTCCACCCCTCTATTCCATCATCTCCTTCCACCCCTCTATTCCATCATCTCCTTCCACCCCTCTATTCCATCCTCTCCTTCCACCCCTCTATCCCATCCTCCCCTCTATCCCATCCTCTCCTTCCACCCCTCTATTCCATCCTCTCCTTCCACCCCTCTATTCCATCCTCTCCTTCCACCCCTCTATCCCATCCTATCCTTCCACCCCTCTATTCCATCCTCTCCTTCCACCCCTCTATTCCATCCTCTCCTTCCACCCCTCTATTCCATCCTCTCCTTCCACCCCTCTATTCCATCATCTCCTTCCACCCCTCTATTCCATCCTCTCCTTCCACCCCTCTATCCATCCTCCCCTCTATCCCATCCTCTCCTTCCACCCCTCTATTCCATCCTCTCCTTCCACCCCTCTATTCCATCCTCCCCTTCCACCCCTCTATCCCATCCTATCCTTCCACCCCTCTATCCCATCCTCCCCTTCCACCCCTCTATTCCATCCTCTCCTTCCACCCCTCTATCCCATCCTCCCCTTCCACCCCTCTATCCCATCCCCTCCTTCCACCCCTCTATCCCACCCCCCCCTTCCACCCCTCTATTCCATCCTCCCCTTCCACCCCTCTATCCCATCCCCTCCTTCCACCCCTCTATCCCATCCTCTCCTTCCACCCCTCTATCCCATCCTCCCCTTCCACCCCTCTATCCCATCCACCCCTTCCACCCCTCTATCCCCTCTATCCCATCCTCTCCTTCCACCCCTCTATCCCATCCTCTCCTTCCACCCCTCTATTCCATCCTCTCCTTCCACCCCTCTATCCCATCCTCTCCTTCCACCCCTCTATTCCATCCTCTCCTTCCACCCCTCTATCCCATCCTCTCCTTCCACCCCTCTATCCCATCCTCTCCTTCCTCCCCTCTATCCCATCCCCTCCTTTCACCCCTCTATCCCATCCTCCCCTCTATCCCATCCTCCCCTCTATCCCATCCTCCCCTCTATCCCATCCTCCCCTCTATTCCATCCTCTCTTTCCACCCCTCTATCCCATCCTCTCCTTCCACCCCTCTATTCCATCCTCCCCTCTATTCCATCCACCCCTCTATCCCATCCTCCCCTCTATCCCATCCACCCCTCTATCCCATCCTCCCCTCTATCCCATCCTCTCCTTCCACCCCTCTATTCCATCATCTCCTTCCACCCCTCTATTCCATCCTCTCCTTCCACCCCTCTATCCCATCCCCTCCTTCCACCCCTCTATCCCATCCTCTGCTTCCACCCCTCTATTCCATCCTCTCCTTCCACCCCTGTATCCCATCCTCTCCTTCCACCCCTCTATCCCATCCTCTCCTTCCATCCCTCTATCCCATCCTCTCCTTCCACCCCTCTATTCCATCCACCCCTCTATCCCATCCTCCCCTCTATCCCATCCACCCCTCTATCCCATCCTCCCCTCTATCCCATCCTCTCCTTCCACCCCTCTATTCCATCATCTCCTTCCACCCCTCTATTCCATCATCTCCTTCCACCCCTCTATTCCATCCTCTCCTTCCACCCCTCTATTCCATCCTCTCCTTCCACCCCTCTATTCCATCCTCTCCTTCCTCTCCTTCCACCCCTCTATCCCATCCTCTCCTTCCACCCCTCTATTCCATCCTCCCCTCTATCCCATCCTCCCCTCTATCCCATCCTCTCCTTCCACCCCTCTATTCCATCCTCCCCTCTATCCCATCCTCCCCTCTATCCCATCCTCTCCTTCCACCCCTCTATTCCATCCTCCCCTTCCACCCCTCTATCCCATCCTCCCCTCTATCCCATCCTCCCCTCTATCCCATCCTCTCCTTCCACCCCTCTATTCCATCCTCTCCTTCCACCCCTCTATCCCATCCTCCCCTCTATCCCATCCTCCCCTCTATCCCATCCTCTCTTTCCACCCCTCTATCCCATCCTCTCCTTCCACCCCTCTATCCCATCCTCCCCTCTATCCCATCCTCCCCTCTATCCATCCTCTCCTTCCACCCCTCTATTCCATCCTCT
This sequence comes from Rana temporaria, assembly GCF_905171775.1. NCBI lineage: Eukaryota > Metazoa > Chordata > Amphibia > Anura > Ranidae > Rana > Rana temporaria. The sequence goes on along the minus strand of NC_053492.1, from coordinate 480,324,622 downwards.
CCTTCCACCCCTCTATTCCATCCTCTCCTTCCACCCTCTATCCCATCCTCTCCTCTATCCATCCCCTCCTTCCACCCCTCTATTCCATCCTCTCCTTCCACCCCTCTATTCCATCCTCTCCTTCCACCCCTCTATCCCATCCTCTCCTCTATCCCATCCCCTCCTTCCACCCCTCTATTCCATCCTCTCCTTCCACCCCTCTATCCCATCCTCCCCTTCCACCCCTCTATTCCATCCTCCCCTCTATCCCATCCTCCCCTCTATCCCATCCTCCCCTTCCACCCTCTATCCCATCCTCCCCTTCCACCCCTCTATTCCATCCTCTCCTTCCACCCCTCTATTCCATCCTCTCCTTCCACCCCTCTATCCCATCCACCCCTTCCACCCCTCTATTCCATCCTCCCCTTCCACCCCTCTATTCCATCCTCTCCTTCCACCCCTCTATTCCATCCTCCCCTCTATCCCATCCTCCCCTCTATCCCATCCTCCCCTCTATCCCATCCTCTCCTTCCACCCCTCTATTCCATCCTCTCCTTCCACCCCTCTATTCCATCCTCTCCCTCCACCCCTCTATCCCATCCTCTCCTTCCACCCCTCTATCCCATCCTCCCCTCTATCCCATCCTCCCCTCTATCCCATCCTCTCCTTCCACCCCTCTATTCCATCCTCTCCTTCCACCCCTCTATTCCATCCTCTCCCTCCACCCCTCTATTCCATCCTCTCCTTCCACCCCTCTATCCCATCCCCTCCTTCCTCCCCTCTATCCCATCCCCTCCTTCCACCCCTCTATCCCATCCTCCCCTTCCACCCCTCTATCCCATCCTCTCCTTCCTCCCCTCTATCCCATCCTCTCCTTCCACCCCTCTATTCCATCCTCTCCTTCCACCCCTCTATCCCATCCTCCCCTCTATCCCATCCTCCCCTTCCACCCCTCTATTCCATCCTCTCCTTCCACCCCTCTATCCCATCCTCCCCTCTATCCCATCCTCCCCTCTATCCCATCCTCTCCTTCCACCCCTCTATTCCATCCTCTCCTTCCACCCCTCTATCCCATCCTCTCCTCTATCCCATCCCCTCCTTCCACCCCTCTATTCCATCCTCCCCTTCCACCCCTCTATCCCATCCTCCCCTTCCACCCCTCTATTCCATCCTCTCCTCTATCCCATCCTCCCCTCTATCCCATCCTCCCCTCTATCCCATCCTCCCCTCTATCCCATCCTCTCCTTCCACCCCTCTATCCCATCCTCTCCTTCCTCCCCTCTATCCCATCCTCTCCTTCCACCCCTCTATCCCATCCCCTCCTTCCTCCCCTCTATCCCATCCTCTCCTTCCTCCCCTCTATCCCATCCTCTCCTTCCACCCCTCTATCCCATCCCCTCCTTCCACCCCTCTATCCCATCCTCCCCTTCCACCCCTCTATCCCATCCTCTCCTTCCACCCCTCTATCCCATCCTCCCCTCTATCCCATCCTCCCCTCTATCCCATCCTCTCCTTCCACCCCTCTATTCCATCCTCTCCTTCCACCCCTCTATTCCATCCTCTCCTTCCACCCCTCTATCCCATCCCCTCCTTCCACCCCTCTATCCCATCCTCTCCTTCCACCCCTCTATCCCATCCTCTCCTTCCTCCCCTCTATCCCATCCCCTCCTTCCACCCCTCTATCCCATCCTCTCCTTCCACCCCTCTATCCCATCCTCTCCTTCCTCCCCTCTATCCCATCCCCTCCTTCCTCCCCTCTATCCCATCCTCTCCTTCCACCCCTCTATCCCATCCTCTCCTTCCACCCCTCTATCCCATCCTCCCCTTCCACCCCTCTATCCCATCCTCCCCTTCCACCCCTCTATCCCATCCTCTCCTTCCACCCCTCTATCCCATCCTCCCCTCTATCCCATCCCCTCCTTCCACCCCTCTATCCCATCCTCCCCTTCCACCCCTCTATCCCATCCTCCCCTTCCACCCCTCTATCCCATCCTCCCCTTCCACCCCTCTATCCCATCCTCTCCTTCCACCCCTCTATCCCATCCTCTCCTTCCACTCCTCTATTCCATCCTCCCCTTCCACCCCTCTATTCCATCCTCTCCTTCCACCCCTCTATCCCATCCTCCCCTCTATCCCATCCCCTCCTTCCACCCCTCTATCCCATCCTCTCCTTCCACCCCTCTATCCCATCCTCCCCTTCCACCCCTCTATCCCATCCTCCCCTTCCACCCCTCTATCCCATCCTCTCCTTCCACCCCTCTATCCCATCCTCTCCTTCCACTCCTCTATTCCATCCTCCCCTTCCACCCCTCTATCCCATCCTCTCCTTCCACCCCTCTATTCCATCCTCTCCTTCCACCCCTCTATTCCATCCTCTCCTTCCACCCCTCTATCCCATCCTCTCCTTCCACCCTCTCCTTCCATCCTCTCCTTCCACCCCTCTATCCCATCCTCTCCTTCCACCCCTCTCCTTCCACCCCTCTATTCCATCCTCCCCTCTATCCCATCCTCCCCTCTATCCCATCCTCCCCTCTATCCCATCCTCCCCTCTATCCCATCCTCTCCTTCCACCCCTCTATTCCATCCTCCCCTCTATCCCATCCTCCCCTCTATCCCATCCTCCCCTCTATCCCATCCTCCCCTCTATCCCATCCTCTCCTTCCACCCCTCTATCACATCCTCCCCTCCGCCTAACCTCTGGCTGCGCCGGTACTGTGGGGTTAATTGCTCATTTTGTCTAGGGGGGAGAGGAGAAACTGCTTTACTTACCTAATCCTTCCGCTCCCCAGCAGGTGGCGCCCCAGTAGTGGACGATCCCTCTGTGGTGTCACGTCCATTTGGTCTTCATGAATTCTTGATGATGTCATCAAGATCAAATGCTTTTAGTCTTGATGACATCAGAACCCCAGAGCGTGGGCTAGAAGACGCCCTGCGGACCCGTCTAGGTAAATCCTCTATTTATGTTCCCCTGGTTCAAAACGGGCAATTAACCCCTGCAGTGCCGGCACAGCCCCATAACTAGGGATATTTTTTAGTTGCCTGGAGTTTGGCTTTAACAACACTCAGGGCCCATTCACATGTGAGCGTCCTATTGTGGAGTGTTCTATGTGGGCTCCACTTTACAATGCATTGGGGTACCGGCACAAAGAAAGCACTGCAACACCTTGCTCATAGAAGGGGGCGAACTGCGTCAGACAGAAGCTACCAGAGGGAAATCTGCACTGCTTTAGCTTCAATGAGGGACAGGTGAGACATCGGGGATCTAGAAACAATAGGTTTGCACAGAGCAGACCCCGATCCTCCCCTTGTCAGGTCCCTGGCTCCTCCCCCCCAGTGCCCCCTCCTATGGGGGCACTCACTGTCTGCGTCTATTGCAGCAGACAGCGGAACTCTGCCCCTGCTCCCTCATCACTGGCTGTGATTGACAGCAGCAGGAGCCAATTGCTCACACTGTAAGTATAATTTAAGTATAAGGTAAGTATAAAGGGGGGCTAGGGGGTAGATAGAATGCATTAAGGTAAAAAGCTTTCTGCTTTTAGAACCACTTTAAAGAGTACCTGTCACCAAAAAATTATTATAACAGAACTTTTTATTCTCTAGGGTGTCTGCTTTCAGAGACTCCCATTCGCTTCTATTGGGAACACCTCGGTCCGGACTCCTCCCATTCGCTTCTATGGGGTCACCTTGGTCCGGACTCCTCCCATTCGCTTCTATGGGGTCACCTTGGTCCGGACTCCTCCCATTCGCTTCTATGGGGTCACCTCAGTCCGGACTCCTCCCATTCACTTCAATGGGGACACCCTTGTCCGGACTCCACCCATTCGCTTTTACGGGGACACCTCGGTCCGGCCTCCACCCATTCGCTTCAATGGGCACACCTCGGTCCGGCCTCCACCCATTAGCCTCTATGGGGACACCTCGGTCCGGCCTCCACCCATTTGCTTCATTTGGGACACCTCGGTCCCGCCTCCACCTATTTGCTTCAATGGGAACACCTCGGTCCGGCCTCCACCCATTAGCCTCTATGGGGACACCTCGGTCCGGACTCCACCCATTCGCTTCAATGGGGACACCTCGGTCCGGACTCCACCCATTCGCTTCAATGGGGACACCTCGGTCCAGACTTCACCTATTCGCTTCTATTGGGACACCTCGGTCCAGACTCCACCCATTCACTTCTATGGGGACACCTTGGTCCGGGCTCCTCCTATTCGCTTCTATGGGGACATCTTGGTTCGGACTCCACCCATTCGCTTTAATGGGGACACCTCGGTCCGGCCTCCACCCATTCGCTTTAATGGGGACACCTCGGTCCGGACTCCACCCATTCGCTCTAATGGGGACGCCTCAGTCCGGCCTCCACCCATTAGCCTCTATAGGGACACCTTGGTCCGTACTCCTGCCATTCCCTTCTATGGGGACACCTCAGTCTGGATTCCTCCCATTCGCTTCTATGGGGACACCTCGGTCCAGACTCCTATTTACTTCAATGGGGACACCTTGGCCCGGACTCCTCCCATTCACTTCTATGGGGACACCTCGGTCCGGACTCCACCCATTCGCTTCTATGGGGACACCTCGGTCCGGCCTCCACCCATTCGCTTCTATGGGGACACCTCGGTCCGGCCTCCACCCATTCGCTTTAATGGGGACGCCTCAGTCCGGCCTCCACCCATTAGCCTCTATGGGGACACCTTGGTCCGGATTCCTCCCATTCACTTCTATGGGGACACCTTGGTCCGGACTCCTGCCATTCCCTTCTATGGGGACACCTCGGTCTGGATTCCTCCCATTCACTTCAATGGGGACACCTCGGTCCGGACTCCCCCCTATTTACTTCTATGGGGACACCTCGGTCCGGACTCCTCCCATTTATTTCTATGGGGACACCTCGGTCCGGACTCCTCCCATTTACTTCTATGGAGACGCCTCGGTCCGGACTCCTCCCATTTACTTCTATGGAGACGCCTCGGTCCGGACTCCTATCCACTTCTATGGGGACTCCTCGGTACAGGGTTTTTTTTTTAAACGAATCTTTAATCCTACAATCCTAAATGTGTGCAGAAAAAACCCCCACAAAACCGTCTCTGGCAGCAAAAGGGTTACATTGAATGATATCGCCCCGTTCATTGAGTGATCACCCCAATCAATCAGTCTGGATGTGGGCGTTCCCGGCCACCTCCATGTTGTTCTCTCCGGATTTAAGGTCACATGACCGGCGTCTGCAGCCCGCGCCTCTTCTTGGCAGCGGGAAGTTTAGGTCTTGCACATTTATTCACAGATCAAAGATAAACCACAAGAGATACATTCTTTCCATCCGTCCCGGAGAAACATAAACGTAGATAATTCAGGGAGAATGATCCCAGCCGATCGCAGTCTGGCAGCCGTTCCCCGAGTCCCGGCTTCTTCTTTTATAGGATTTAGGGGGATAATTGTATCATAAATATTGTCATGCTTGAGGGATATTTTCTGGGGATAAACAGACGTTCAGAGAAGCATCTGGACCCGGAATACAGGCGGCTGTCATCCAGGCCTGCGGGGTCCGGGACGTGCCGCGTTCCCCGTCCGGGCCGCCTTCCAGAAGTGGTTTACAGAGAGTAGAGTCAGCACTTTTCTGTCCGGTCCTACAAGCTGGAAACACAAAGCGCCACACCTAGAATGTTCTCCTCTGAGAGTTTTCCAGAGGAGATCTGCCCCCAGTCCCTGAGAGGAGATCTGCCCCCAGTCCCCGAGAGGAGATCTGCCCCGCAGTCCCGAGAGGAGATCTGCCCCGCAGTCCCCGAGAGGAGATCTGCCCCGCAGTCCCCGAGAGGAGATCTGCCCCGCAGTCCCCGAGAGGAGATCTGCCCCCAGTCCCCGAGAGGAGATCTGCCCCCAGTCCCCGAGAGGAGATCTGCCCCCAGTCCCCGAGAGGAGATCTGCCCCCAGTCCCTGAGAGGAGATCTGCCCCGCAATCCCCGAGAGGAGATCTGCCCCCATCCCCGAGAGGAGATCTGCCCCCATCCCCGAGAGGAGATCTGCCCCCATCCCCGAGAGGAGATCTGCCCCCATCCCCGAGAGGAGATGTGCCCCCAGTCCCCGAGAGGAGATCTGCCCGCAGTCCCCGAGAGGAGTTCTGCCCCCAGTCCCCGAGAGGAGATCTGCCCCGCAGTCCCCGAGAGGAGATCTGCCCCGCAGTCCCCGAGAGGAGATCTGCCCCCAGTCCCCGAGAGGAGATCTGCCCCCAGTCCCCGAGAGGAGATCTGCCCCGCAGTCCCCTTAGAGGAGATCTGCCCCGCAGTCCCCGAGAGGAGATCTGCCCCGCAGTCCCCGAGAGGAGATCTGCCCCGCAGTCCCCTTAGAGGAGATCTGCCCCGCAGTCCCCTTAGAGGAGATCTGCCCCCAGTCCCCGAGAGGAGATCTGCCCCGCAGTCCCCTTAGAGGAGATCTGCCCCGCAGTCCCCGAGAGGAGATCTGCCCCGCAGTCCCCGAGGGGAGATCTGCCCCGCAGTCCCCTTAGAGGAGATCTGCCCCGCAGTCCCCTTAGAGGAGATCTGCCCCCAGTCCCCGAGAGGAGATCTGCCCCGCAGTCCCCTTAGAGGAGATCTGCCCCGCAGTCCCCGAGAGGAGATCTGCCCCGCAGTCCCCGAGAGGAGATCTGCCCCGCAGTCCCCGAGAGGAGATCTGCCCCGCAGTCCCCGAGAGGAGATCTGCCCCGCAGTCCCCTTAGAGGAGATCTGCCCCGCAGTCCCCTTAGAGGAGATCTGCCCCCAGTCCCCGAGAGGAGATCTGCCCCGCAGTCCCCGAGAGGAGATCTGCCCCGCAGTCCCCTTAGAGGAGATCTGCCCCGCAGTCCCCGAGAGGAGATCTGCCCCGCAGTCCCCTTAGAGGAGATCTGCCCCGCAGTCCCCTTAGAGGAGATCTGCCCCGCAGTCCCCGAGAGGAGATCTGCCCCGCAGTCCCCTTAGAGGAGATCTGCCCCGCAGTCCCCTTAGAGGAGATCTGCCCCGCAGTCCCCGAGAGGAGATCTGCCCCGCAGTCCCCGAGAGGAGATCTGCCCCGCAGTCCCCGAGAGGAGATCTGCCCCGCAGTCCCCGAGAGGAGATCTGCCCCGCAGTCCCCGAGAGGAGATCTGCCCCGCAGTCCCCTTAGAGGAGATCTGCCCCGCAGTCCCCCTTAGAGGAGATCTGCCCCCAGTCCCCGAGAGGAGATCTGCCCCGCAGTCCCCGAGAGGAGATCTGCCCCGCAGTCCCCTTAGAGGAGATCTGCCCCGCAGTCCCCGAGAGGAGATCTGCCCCGCAGTCCCCTTAGAGGAGATCTGCCCCGCAGTCCCCTTAGAGGAGATCTGCCCCGCAGTCCCCGAGAGGAGATCTGCACCGCAGTCCCCTTAGAGGAGATCTGCCCCCAGTCCCCGAGAGGAGATCTGCCCCGCAGTCCCCTTAGAGGAGATCTTCCCCACAGTCCCCTTAGAGGAGATCTGCCCCCAGTCCCCGAGAGGAGATCTGCCCCGCAGTCCCCTTAGAGGAGATCTTCCCCACAGTCCCCTTAGAGGAGATCTGCCCCGCAGTCCCCTTAGAGGAGATCTGCCCCGCAGTCCCCTTAGAGGAGATCTGCCCCGCAGTCCCCGAGAGGAGATCTGCCCCACAGTCCCCTTAGAGGAGATCTGCCCCGCAGTCCCCTTAGAGGAGATCTGCCCCGCAGTCCCCTTAGAGGAGATCTGCCCCGCAGTCCCCGAGAGGAGATCTGCCCCCCAGTCCCCCGAGTGGCCACTGGTTTCTTGCTGCCCCCCCCCCCCCCCAACAACAAATTAAACAGACTTCCTTGAATACACCCACCTATAGTGGAGCTTTGTACTTGATATATTGCAGATGTGGGCGGGGTATGTCACACGTTAGGTGGGTGGAATCATAACACCCCCCCCTCGTTGTATTCCTGGGGGGGTCTATAAACACCACGGCGTGATATTTCCACACCCAGCTTACACTTTACAAGCTCCGCCAATGTCTAGGGGGGGGGGGATGGGATGGAAAATCAGGACCTGAGAAGGGTGGGGGAGGGGGGGGTGATCCACATTAACCGGACCTGTTCCAGCAGAGCCAGGAGAAGGTCCAATGGCACCCAATACAGAGATACCAAAAGTGCAAATCCATATTTCTCTTTTTTGGCCCGTGTATCTATGCGACTGATTCTTAGAATCATTTTCGCATAGATACGCTGAAGATCCGCCATGTGTAAGTCACTTACACTGTCGGATCTTAAATGTAATTCGCCGCCGGCCGCTTGGTGGCGTTTACGTTCAGGTCTCATTTGTTTATGCAAATGAGCCTGATACGCCGATTCCCGAACAAATTTGCGTCGCGTAACCGTCGCTAACGTCGTTTGCGTAAGCGTAAGGTTACCCCTGCTATATGAGGGGTAACCTTACGCCAGTCCCACGTAGGCCATGTTAAGTATGGCGTCGGGTCCGCGACGTGTTTTTCCGTCGGCTACGTCTACGTTCTTGAATACGACTTTACGTCAATGACGCACACGTCGAATTTATTTCATTGCCGAGAACTGGAGCATGCGCACTGGGCTATTTTAAGCCCGGCGCATGCGCAGTTCGTTCGAATCGGGGGCACGCTTAATTTAAATACAAGCCGTCCCCTTGGATTTACGCGGGGATACGCCGGGCCAATTACACTACGCCGCCGCAAACTACGGAGCAAGTGTTTGGGGAATACAGCACTTGCTCCTGTAGGTTGGGGCGGCAGGGTGTAAATGGCTTACGCGCCGCCCGCCGAAAATGTACAAGAATATGGCCCGCTGTAATTTGTGTGACTTACTATGAAAAAGATTGCCTATGTTTTGGGCGCATTCCTTGCACTAAACAGTAGGGGGTGCCGGACTGCCTATAAACCGCGGTCACTGTGACATCACAGATCATTTGTCACAATTTTGATACTTTTTCGTGACAATTTTGCACAAAATGTTCCTGTTGCAAAATCTCACTCCGCCCATCGCGTTCTGTACACACCGCAGTGCCCATCAAAATTCCAGGGCCATTTATTGTATGGACTCCTGACACCCCCCTCCCCTCCCCCCCCCCAACCCAAAGATGGCGTATTGTATACAAAAAGCCACACAGATATTTTACACCGCGGCTTCTGATAGCGGTGCCTAAAAAAGTGTCATGGGTCTTCTAGGAAGATTAAGGATCGCTGATACACTATATCACCAAAAGTATTGGGACGCCGGGCCTTTACACACACATGAAATTTAATGACCCCCCAGTCTTAGTCCGGAGGGGTCAATATTGAGTTGGCCCCGCCCTTTGCAACTATAACACCTTCAACTCTTCTGGGAAGGCCGTCCACAAGGTTTAGGAGGGTGTCTATGGCAGAGGGTAGGCAACCTGGGGCCCTCCAGCTGTTGCAGAACTACAAGTCCCATCAAGCTTCTGGAAGTAATTGTAACTGCCAACCCTGCAATGCCCCATGGGAAATGTAGTTCCACAACAGCTGGAGGGCTACTGGTTGCCTACCCCTGGTCTATGGGAATGTTTGACCATTCTTCCAGAAGCACATTTGTGGGGTCAGGCACGAGAAGGCCTGGCTCGCAGTCTCCGCTATAATTCATCCCATAGGGGTTCTATCGGGATGTGGACAGGACTCTGTGCAGGTCAATCAAGTTCCTCCACCCCAGACTCGCTCATCCATGTCTTTATGGACCTTGCTTTGTTCACTGGTCTAAATCATATGGTGGAGGGGGGGGGGGGGTTATGGTGGGGGGTTGTTTTTCAGGGGTGGGGCTTGGCCCCTTAGTTCCAGTGAAGGGAACTCTTAAGGTGTCAGCATACCAAAACATTTTGGGCAGTTTCATGCTCCCAACTTTGTGGGAGGAGTTTGGGGACGGCCCCTCCCTGTTCCAACATGACTGCCCACCAGTGCACAAAGCAAGGTCCATAAAGACATGGATGAGCCAGTTTGGGGTGGAGGAACTTGACTGGCCTGCACAGAGTCCTGACCTCAACCCCATAGAACATCTTTGGGGTGAATTAGAGTGGAGACTGTGAGCCAGGCCTTCTCATCCAACATCAGTGCCAGACCTCACAAATGTGCTTCTGGAAGAACGGTCAAACATTCCCATAGACACCCTCCTAAACATTGTGGACGGCTTTCCCAGAAGATCTGAAGCTGTTATAGCTGCGGGGGGGGGGGGGGGGGCAATTCAATATTGAACCCTACAGACCAAGCCTGGGATGCCATTAAAATTCTTGTGCATGTAGGCATCCCAATACTTTTGACAATATAGTGCATCTTACACCGCGGTTTCTGATGGAGGTACCTGAAAAAGGTGATGTAACGGTCAGGGGTTAATGCCGTTTACGATATTCCATTCCACCAACCCACTACAGCTTATCGACACTCCACAATCCAGCAGACGAACACGGCCCATAGGATTCCCCAGATTCCCCTGGTTCAAAACGAATAGACACTTTAATGGTAAACTCAGGCTCTTATATACACCATAAAGAATACTTGCAGTAATCAGTAAGACAATGACACACTCCACCCACAACATCATACAATGGGTACTAATGAGCCTCCAATACACATTTCTTTAGTAGACATAAGTCAGACATCTGACCTTTTAGACTGTGCTAACTCACAATACACATCTATCATAAATAGAACTTTCACACAATACAGTGTCAATTAGCATCACACAATGAAAAGGTTTTTAGAAGCCAGACCAAGGTTAGTTTACATGACAGTAGCAGACTTATTTACCCCCTTAACAGTCTGTGTTCCCACATGAATGAGTCACTCTTCTATTGACCTGTTGGGTTCAGAATCAACAACCTGTAATTAGTTCTTGCAGACATTCTTGAATATATTGTGGATTGCATTACTGCCCCATCTCATGTAATCCGAGATATCATTTCTCAGTCATCCTATGCCCCTAGTAGACATAGGATGACTTTAGACACAAGAGTCATCGGTGAAGCTGAAACAGGAGTACCCCACACCCTGCAAGAGCCTCTGAGTCCCACGGGCCCTCCCGTAACAGGTGACATCATGGATTGTCTAGTAAGATTCTGGGAGGGTAGAGGATCGTGGTAGGCTCAGAGACCAGTAGTAACGGATCATGGTCTTCAGGGTCACCCCACCATCAGGTGAGCAAGCCAGGGACCAGGAGCAAGATATCACCTGGAGCACAATAATCCAGCAAATAGGAAGTGCAAAGGCATGGCCTAATCAGAAGAAATAAGAGCAAGATATTATCCGGAGCACAATAATCCGGCAAACAGGCAGTGCAAAGGCATGGCCTAATCAGAAGTAATAAGAGCAAGATATTATCCGGAGCACAATAATCTGGCAAACAGGCAGTGCAAAGGCATGGCCTAATCAGAAGTAATAAGAACGAGATATCACCCAGAGCACAATAATCCGGCAAACAGGAAGTGCAAAGGCATGGCCTAATCAGAAGTAATAAGAGCAAGATATCGTCTGGAGCACAATAATCCGGCAAACAGGAAGTGCAAAGGCATGGCCTAATCAGATGTAATTAGAGGGAGATATCACCCAGAGCACAATAATCTGGCAAACAGGAAGTGCAAAGGCATGGTCTAATCAGAAGTAATAAGAGCGAGATATCGTCTGGAGCACAATAATCCGGCAAACAGGAAGTGCAAAGGCATGGCCTAATCAGAAGTAATAAGAGCAAGATATCGTCTGGAGCACAATAATCCGGCAAACAGGAAGTGCAAAGGCATGGCCTAATCAGATGTAATTAGAGGGAGATATCACCCAGAGCACAATAATCTGGCAAACAGGAAGTGCAAAGGCATGGTCTAATCAGAAGTAATAAGAGCGAGATATCGTCTGGAGCACAATAATCCGGCAAACAGGAAGTGCAAAGGCATGACTTAATCAGAAGTAATACGAGCAAGATATCACCGGGAGCACAATAATCCGGCAAACAGGAAGTGCAAAGGCATGGCCTAAGTAGGAATGCAGGTTCAGATCTGGACCCTGACACAGGATCTAGGTGAGGTTACCCTCACCTAGGCATCATAGGTGGAAGCAGGGGGTGTAAGGTAAGTACATTTTTTTATTATTATGGCTGGTAATGATCAGGAAGCAGCTGGAGAATTGGAGAAAGAAAAGATCCACAGACTGGATGAAGTAGAAGCAGGGAGATCCTTGCACTGCAGCTCCTCAGGTACGGCTTCCCCTCCAGCAAGGAGAACAGAGATCAGCACAGCTCCAGATCTGGTGAGACTTGCAGTCAGGGGCAGAAGTGCCTTAGATGATCTCACACTGCAGATAAACGGCTCGAGGTACAGGATGTAAATTATTATTTTAGGGCACAGATAACATTTCTAGCATATTTGAGCAAATTTTCATTTTTGTGGAGTTCAGGTCCTCTTTACGTAAGCTACCCGGTGCCTTGGGCACCGGGTAGCTTACGTAAAGCTACTATATATACAGCAGTTGCTCCTATATATATATACGCGTTGCTCCTATATATATATACGCGCTGCTCCTATATATACAGCAGTTACTGAACCTTTACAGGGGTTACTGATCACATGACTGGCCGTCCCGGTCTCTCTCTGCCCCCCCCCCCCCCCATACAAACATTGAAGCTCAGAGCGTAAAACGAGTTAATTTGTATCTCCCGGAAAATTCGGCCCTCACGCCGAGTTTGTATTTCTAGTGTTTGGTTGCTGGGAAATCCCTACAAAACCCCCAGACAAAGCCAAGTCTGTATATACAATACAGGCCTAACATTTACTAGAAGAAGCCGGTCTGCGGGAGACGGAATGTTCTTTGTTGTCTTTTGTCCAGCCTGTCTGGGATCTCGCTGGCTGTGGAGGTACGAGGAGCCCGCCAGAGGCGGAAAAAAGGTCTTCTGGGCTGAAAAAAGGCCAACGGGACATGCTGAGACTTGAGACTGCTTCTTTATTGGAAGAGGGTGAAAGGTTGTCACAAGTTGTCACAGCCTGTATGACGAGGGATAACCTCTGTCATCATTCCACCTTAAAGAAGATCTCCAGCTATGGATATTATTACAGTTACAGGTGGAGTACCATACCTGGATACGTGCCAACAGTCCCGATTTTCCCAGGAGATTCTCGGGATTTAGACTCTTGTCCCGTTTTTCCATTGTCCTGGGAAAAATCACGGGAAATGAGCATTCTCCCAGAGAATCGCCAGAGGTCCAGGGGCCGGGACTGGCGATGGTCTCCGCCGCCATTTTACAGAAGACCAGCTCTCGCGTGGAGCCTGGTCACCTGTTGAGGAGGGACTCTGCTGGGGACACCTGATGTAAGGAGGGACTCTGCTGGGGGCACCTGATGTAAGGAGGGACTCTGCTGGGGACACCTGATGTAAGGAGGGACTCTGCTGGGGGCACCTGATATAAGGAGGGACTCTGCTGGGGTCACCTGTTGAGGAGGGACTCTGCTGGGGACACCTGATGTAAGGAGGGACTCTGCTGGGGGCACCTGATGTAAGGAGGGACTCTGCTGGGGACACCTGATGTAAGGAGGGACTCTGCTGGGGGCACCTGATGTAAGGAGGGACTCTGCTGGGGGCACCTGATGTAAGGAGGGACTCTGCTGGGGACACCTGATGTAAGGAGGGACTCTGCTGGGGACACCTGATGTAAGGAGGGACTCTGCTGGGGACACCTGATGTAAGGAGGGACTCCGCTGGTGACACCTGATGTAAGGAGGGACTCCGCTGGGGACACCTGATGTAAGGAGGGACTCCGCTGGGGACACCTGATGTAAGGAGGGACTCTGCTGGGGACACCTGATGTAAGGAGGACTCTGCTGGGGACACCTGATGTAAGGAGGGACTCTGTTGGGGACACCTGATGTAAGGAGGGACTCCGCTGGGGACACCTGATGTAAGGAGGGACTCTGCTGGGGACACCTGATGTAAGGAGGGACTCTGTTGGGGACACCTGATGTAAGGAGGGACTCTGTTGGGGACACCTGATGTAAGGAGGGACTCCGCTGGGGACACCTGATGTAAGGAGGGACTCTGCTGGGGACACCTGATGTAAGGAGGGACTCTGTTGGGGACACCTGATGTAAGGAGGGACTCTGCTGGGGACACCTGATGTAAGGAGGGACTCTGCTGGGGACACCTGATGTAAGGAGGGACTCTGTTGGGGACACCTGATGTAAGGAGGGACTCTGCTGGGGACACCTGATGTAAGGAGGGACTCTGCTGGGGACACCTGATGTAAGCGGGATTGGTTGCTAGCGGCACCACACCCGGAAATCGTCCTGAATTTCTGTATTATTACAGCGCAAGTCAGTGAATGTTCCACAAGTCATCCCGAAACGCGCCGAACGTCTAAATGGAGAACAGCCGGCGGAAGTAACTTCCAGGGGATGCCGCAGTTCTGTAACTACTCATTGATTACCCACAATGCCTTTGTACTCGTCCCTTCAGCCTGCGATCGAATGGCAGTGTGGTTGGTTACGTTTGCTGAGGATAAAGGGGGATTCCGGAAAGATAACCTGACTGTCCACCAGGGGGTGCTGTTTGTAGTCAGGAGACCTCCATGGCATTCTCCTCAGTAAGCCCGGTGTACTGAGAGTCAGGAGGCTGCAGAAGTCTTATCATTTCATCATTACAGAAGAGCAATTCTTCCTTAAAGTGGAGTTCCGGCCAAAATATGACTTTTAAGATAAAAATACCCCTAGAATACTCGTAGAATACTCGTGCCTTGTGCAATGTAACAAAGATATTCTGTAAACTAGGCCCAGTTTTATATCTGTGGAGCTTCGTTTTCTTGTTTTGTGAAGTTTCTGCCCAGCGCAGCCATCTCCAGTGTGGGCATCTGAAGCCGAAGTGTTCTTCCTGGATTCCGTGTATGCTGGCTACCCAGCATGCACCTGCTGATCTCATGCACGTGCAGTGCCGAGCAATTTTGGTCAGCTTGTCATGGCACAGCCTTGCCAAGCTGACCAAGATTTTCCATAGACGCTAATGTTATATGTTACTGGAGCCGTGCCATGCCAAGCTGGTCTAGAATTTCCATAGACGCCAATGTTATATCTTACTGGAGCTGTGCCAAGCTGGTCAAGAATTTCCGTAGACGCCAATGTTATATCTTACTGGAGCCGTGCCATGCCAAGCTGGTCAAGAATTTCCATAGACGCCAATGTTATGTGTTACTGGAGCCGTGCCATGCTAAGCTGGTCAGGAATTTCCATAGACACCAATGTTATATGTTACTGGAGCCGTGCCATGCCAAGCTGGTCTAGAATTTCCATAGACACTATTGTTATATGTTACTGGAGCCGTGCCATGCCAAGCTGGTCAAGACTTTCCATAGACGCCAATGTTATGTGTTACTGGAGCCGTGCCATGCCAAGCTGGTCTAGAATTTCCATAGACGCCAATGTTATATCTTACTGGAGCTGTGCCAAGCTGGTCAAGAATTTCCGTAGACGCCAATGTTATATCTTACTGGAGCCGTGCCATGCCAAGCTGGTCAAGAATTTCCGTAGACGCCAATGTTATATCTTACTGGAGCCGTGCCATGCCAAGCTGGTCAAGAATTTCCATAGACGCCAATGTTATATCTTACTGGAGCCGTGCCATGCAAATAAAAAAAACGGTTTCTTTGTTTGTTATAAAATGTTGTTTTCTCCTTCACTGACGGGCACTGGTGAGGCTGCACTAATGGGCAATGATGAGGTGGCACTGATGCAGAGGCACTGATCTGTAGAATTGATGGGCACCGATAGGCGACACTGCTGGTCACTGATAGGCGACACTGCTGGGTACTAATAGGTGGCACTGATGGGTACTAATAGGTGGCACTGATGGCTACTAATAGGTGGCACTGATGGGTACTAATAGGTGGCACTGATGGGTACTAATAGGTGGCACTGATGGGCACTGATAGGTGGCACTGGATAGACAGCATTGATGAGGAGCTACTGACAGACATTACTGATTGGCATCTGAAGGGCACTGATGGGCATTACTGATGGGGTCCTGATTGGCACATTTATGGGCACTGATTGGTACTTTGTGTTCTCAGCCCAGCACTAATATAAAGAGTTAAGTTTCTATTTGAATGGATGGAGGTGCGGGGGAGGGGTGTGTCGGCGGCGGCGGCGATGGACGGGCGCTCTCCCGGGCACGCGCTGGTTGCCAGTTGCGTGACATAACCGGCGTTTATTGCCGCGCAGAATGTTGGCACAAAACTTTATTGTTGCTTTTGGCGGCAGACAAAGTGGAAGCGGATAAAGTCCAATTGAGTTTCGGGGTCGGTGGGCCTCGTCTCTGCTTCCCATTGGCCGGCTCAGCGACACCGGAACCGCCCATCAGCCCAATCCGGGGCCCGGGGCCAAAACTGACACACCGCACTCACTTCTTCCACTTCACCTGCGTCTGTAATAATGATAATTACACGTTACAGACGCCATCCGGCCAATCACAGCCCGGCACTCATCCCGCTGTTACCAGGTAGATGGAAGGGGATTTTATGACGTTTTGAAAATGAATGCCCCCCCCTCCCCCCCAGTCTTCTGCACCCCCCCCCCAGTCCTCTGCCCCTCTGCCCCCTCCCCCCAGTCCTCTGCACCTCTCCCCCCCAGTCCTCTGCCCCCCCCAGTCCTCTGCCCCCTCCCCCCAGTCCTCTGCACCCCTCCCCCCCAGTCCTCTGATCCCCCTGCCCCCCCCCAGTCCTCTGATCCCCCTGCCCCCTCCCCCTAGTCCTCTGCACCCCTCCCCCCCAGTCCTCTGCCCCCCCCTACCAGTCCTCTGCACCCCCCCCCCCATAATTCTCTGCACCCCTCCCCCCCAGTCCTCTGCCCCCCTCCCCCCCAGTCCTCTGCACAGCAACACTTATGTAATGTGTCCCCTTCCAGGTCTGTATTCCCTCCCACCGAGATCACATGACTCCCCTAATAATCTCTTCATCTCACTTCCTCTCCAGAAAGGCGGCATCATCTTTGTTCAGGCATCATCCAGAGTCACAATCTTCTTCCTGAGGTGACACCATAATGTAAATCCTGGTGCCTGTGCAGTTCTTGGCGGTGTTCACAAATGTCTGACACACATCAGCCCCCGGCTGCAGTCTGTCGCCCTGTGACTTGCTACAATGTTTCACTCCGATTACTAAGAGATTGAGGAAATGCTTCCTCCTGCCTGCAGTCTGATCACTGGGGGGAGAGACTGAGGAAATGCTTCCTCCTGCCGGCAGTCTGATCACCGTGGGAGGGGGGACCAAGGAAATGCTTCCTCCTGCCTGCACTGTTCCTTGTAGGCTGCCAACTGTGGCTCAAAGCCAATAAGCAGACATTACCGTGTGTAGTCAGAGGCAACTGCACACTTGATAGGCCCCTGCTGACTAGCGACCTTGGCTTCTGGGACACAGGCCTCTCCTGTCACATTGCATCCTTGGTTGCTAGGACACAGGCGTCTCCTGCCACATTGCATTCTTGGTTGCTAGGACACACGCGTCTTCTGCAAAATTGCATTCTTTGGTTGCTAGGACACAGGCGTCTCCTGCCACATTGCATTATTTGGTTGCTAGGACACAGGTGTCTCCTGCCACATTGCATCCTTGGTTGCTAGGACACAGGCGTCTCCTGCCAAATTGCATTCTTTGGTTGCTAGGACACAGGCGTCTCCTGCTGCCTAGCATCCTTGGTTGCCAGGACACAGGTGTCTCCTGCCACATTGCATCCTCAGTTGCTAGGACACAGGCGTCTCCTGCCACATTGCATTCTTGGTTGCTACGACACAGGTGTCTCCTGCCACATTGCATCCTTGGTTGCTAGGACACATGCGTCTCCTGCCACATTGCATCCTTGGTTGCTAGGACACAGGCGTCTCCTGCCACATTGCATCCTTGGTTGCTAGGACACAGGTGTCTCCTGCCACATTGCATCCTTGGTTGCTAGGACACAGGTGTCTCCTTCCACATTGCATCCTCGGTTGCTAGGACACAGGTGTTTCCTGCCACATTGCAATCTTTGGTTGCTTGGACACAGGTGTCTCCTTCTGCCTAGCATCCTTGGTTGCTAGGACACAGGCGTCTCCTGCCACATTGCATCCTTGGTTGCTAGGACATAGGCGTCTCCTGCTACATTGCATCTTTGGTTTCTAGGACACAGGCGTCTCCTGCTGCCTAGCATCCTTGGTTGCTAGGACACAGGCGTCTCCTGCCACATTGCATTCTTGGTTGCTACGACAAAGGCATCTCCTGCTGCCTTACATCCTTGGTTGCCAGGACACAGGTGTCTCCTAGCAACCGAGGATGCAATGTGGCAGAGGACGCCTGTGTCCTAGCAACCAAGGATGCAATGTGGCAGAAGACGCCTGTGTCCTAGCAACCAAGGATGCAATGTGGCAGAAGACTCATGTGTCCTAGCAACCAAGGATGCAATGTGGCAGGAGACGCCTGTGTCCTAGCAACCAAAGACGCAATGTGGCAGGAGACGCCTGTGTCCTAGCAACCGAGGATGCAATGTGGCAGGACACAGGCATCTCCTGCCACATTGCATACTTGGTTGCTAGGACACAGGCGTCTCCTGCCACATTGCATTCTTGGTTGCTACGACACAGGCGTCTCCTGCCACATTGCAATCTTTGGTTGCTAGGACACAGGCGTCTCCTGCTGCCTAGCATCCTTGGTTGCTAGGACACAGGCGTCTCCTGCCACATTGCATCCTTGGTTTCTAGGACACAGGCGTCTCCTGCCACATTGCGTCTTTGGTTGCTAGGACACATGCGTCTTCTGCCACATTGCATCCTTGGTTGCTAGGACACATGCGTCTTCTGCCACATTGCATCCTTGGTTGCTAGGACACAGGCGTCTTCTGCCACATTGCATCCTTGGTTGCTAGGACACAGGCGTCTTCTGCCACATTGCATCCTTGGTTGCTAGGACACAGGCGTCTCCTTCCACATTGCGTCTTTGGTTGCTAGGACACAGGCGTCTCCTGCCACATTGCATCCTTGGTTGCTAGGACACAGGCGTCTCCTGCCACATTGCATCCTTGGTTGCTAGGACACAGGCGTCTTCTGCCACATTGCATCCTTGGTTGCTAGGACACAGGCGTCTCCTTCCACATTGCGTCTTTGGTTGCTAGGACACAGGCATCTTCTGCCACATTGCACCCTTGGTTGCTAGGACACAGGCGTCTCCTTCCACATTGCATCCTCGGTTGCTAGGACACAGGCATCTTCTGCCACATTGCACCCTTGGTTGCTAGGACACAGGCGTCTCCTGCCTCATTGCAATCTTTGGTTGCTAGGACACAGGCGTCTCCTGCCACATTGCGTCTTTGGTTGCTAGGACACAGGCGTCTCCTTCCACATTGCACCCTTGGTTGCTAGGACACAGGCGTCTCCTGCAGCCTAGTGTCCTTGGTCTCTAGGATACAGGTCGCTACTGCCGCCTGGCCTCCTTGGCTGCTACCATGCAGGTGGCCCCTGCAGCACAGTTGTACTCTGCCGCTGCTCGGGGCCACAATGTAAGGGAGGATTATGAGGTACTAGGAAGACTTATTCATTTGTTTTAGTTTTATAAAAAAAAATATCTTTCATCTCATAATTATTGGTAAGTTATACAATGTGGCCCTCATAGTGAGAAGTTTGGGGCCCCCCTGCACCTGTGTACTGCCAGCTGTAGTCCCCTCCTATCTATGCCAGTGGCCCCTGACTGACAGCTGCCTGCCCGGGCTGTCTCCTTGAACACTCCCACCTCCTTCCCTGACATGGTGCCACCATCAGGCATGCTGGGAAATGTAGTCCACAATGGGACCACCTTGACATAACTCCCCCAGGCTTGTCCTACCCGGCAACACTGAATGATTGGAGGACACAGAGATGGGGGGACTTGGGGGGGGGGGGCAGGGAACTAGAGTGGGGGGCAGGGAGCTTGGGGGACAGGGAGCTGGGAGGGTGGGACAGAGATGGGGGGACAGGAAGCTGGGGGGGCATGGAGCTGGGGGGACAGAGAGATGGGGGGACATGGAGCTTTGGGGACAGAGAGATGGGGGGCAGAGCTGGGGGGACATGGAGCTTTGGGGACAGAGAGATGGGGGGCAGAGCTTGGGGGACAGAGAGATGGGGGGACATGGAGCTTTGGGGGCAGAGAGATGGGGGGCAGAGCTGGGGGGACAGAGAGATGGGGGGACATGGAGCTTTGGGGGCAGAGAGATGGGGGGCAGAGCTGGGGGGACATGGAGCTATGGGGGGCAGGGAGCTTTGGGGACAGAGAGATGGGGAGCAGAGCTGGGGGGATGGGACAGAGAAATAGGGGGACAGAGAGATGAGTAGACAGAGCTGGGGGGGCAGAGCTGTGGGGACTGGGAGCTGGGGGATGGGATAGAGAGATGGGGGGACAGGTAGCTGTGGGGACAGAAATGGGGGGACAGAGAGATGGGGGGATGGGACAGGGAGCTGGGGGGGGATGGGACAGGTAGCTGTGGGGGGGACAGAGATCTGGGGGGACAGAGATGGGGGGATGGGACAGGGAGCTGGGGGGGGGCAGAGATCTGGGGGGACACAGTCACATCTGCACCCGGTGTAATGACAGGGCTCCTTTGTCCTGAGCTCCGCTCTCCTCGGTTATTCTGGGGGACGCGCCGCGTATCGCTGACTCATCCAGCCAATGACATTATCACATCGGTGACGCCTGTGTTTGTTTTATCGCTGTGAAGAGGCCGCTAAGTGCGTAATGTTTCACTGCGACTGCAGATCCATCCTGACACCAAACAGAATGAAATAAATCCTTCCCGTGATAAACGGACGTTTACTTTATGGCTTTGCAGCTGAGAGCGAAACGCGTCGCCTCCTTCCCACCGTCCTCCACAACACTCATTGTTTTGTGTCACACCGAAACACGGCAACAGAAGACCGACAGATCCGCGGATCTCCCCCGTTCTTTGTTTTACCTTTTTAGGTTATAGATCTGTGATTTCCCCAAACAATCCACTACCTCTGCTGGAAGGCACACCACCACGCCGCAACCACCGTGTACTGCGCACACCACCACGCCGCAACCACCGTGTACTGCGCACACCACCACGCCGCAACCACCGTGTACTGCGCACACCACCACGCCGCAACCACCGTTCACCGCCTGTGTACTGCGCACACCACCACGCTGCAACCACCGTGTACTGCGCACACCACCACGCCGCAACCACCGTGTACTGCACACACCACCACGCCGCAACCACTGTGTACTACGCACACCACCACGCCGCAACCACCGTGTACTACGCACACCACCACGCCGCAACCACCGTGTACTGCGCACACCACCACGCCGTAACCACCGTGTACTGCGCACACCACCACGCCGCAACCACCGTGTACTGCGCACACCACCACGCCGCAACCACCGTGTACTGCGCACACCACCACGCCGCAACCACCGTGTACTGCACACACCACCACGCCGCAACCACTGTGTACTACGCACACCACCACGCCGCAACCACCGTGTACTACGCACACCACCACGCCGTAACCACCGTGTACTGCGCACACCACCACGCCGTAACCACCGTGTACTGCGCACACCACCACGCCGCAACCACCGTGTACTGCGCACACCACCACGCCGCAACCACCGTGTACTGCGCACACCACCACGCCGCAACCACCGTGTACTGCACACACCACCACGCCGCAACCACTGTGTACTACGCACACCACCACGCCGCAACCACCGTGTACTACGCACACCACCACGCCGCAACCACCGTGTACTACGCACACCACCACGCCGCAACCACCGTGTACTACGCACACCACCACGCCGCAACCACCGTGTACTACGCACACCACCACGCCGCAACCACCGTGTACTACGCACACCACCACGCCGCAACCACCGTGTACTGCGCACACCACCACGCCGCAACCACCGTGTACTACGCACACCACCACGCCGCAACCACCGTGTACTGCGCACACCACCACGCCGCAACCACCGTGTACTGCGCACACCACCACGCCGCAACCACCGTGTACTGCGCACACCACCACGCCGCAACCACCGTGTACTGCGCACACCACCACGCCGCAACCACCGTGTACTGCGCACACCACCACGCCGCAACCACTGTGTACTACGCACACCACCACGCCGCAACCACCGTGTACTACGCACACCACCACGCCGTAACCACCGTGTACTGCGCACACCACCACGCCGTAACCACCGTGTACTGCGCACACCACCACGCCGCAACCACCGTGTACTGCGCACACCACCACGCCGCAACCACCGTGTACTGCGCACACCACCACGCCGCAACCACCGTGTACTGCACACACCACCACGCCGCAACCACTGTGTACTACGCACACCACCACGCCGCAACCACCGTGTACTACGCACACCACCACGCCGTAACCACCGTGTACTACGCACACCACCACGCCGCAACCACCGTGTACTGCACACACCACCACGCCGCAACCACCGTGTACTGCGCACACCACCACGCCGCAACCACCGTGTACTGCACACACCACCACGCCGCAACCACCGTGTACTACGCACACCATCACGCCGCAACCACCGTGTACTACGCACACCACCACGCCGCAACCACCGTGTACTACGCACACCACCACGCCGCAACCACCGTGTACTACGCACACCACCACGCCGCAACCACCGTGTACTACGCACACCACCACGCCGCAACCACCGTGTACTGCGCACACCACCACGCCGCAACCACCGTGTACTACGCACACCACCACGCCGCAACCACCGTGTACTACGCACACCACCACGCCGCAACCACCTTGTACTACGCACACCACCACGCCGCAACCACAGTGTACTGCGCACACCACCACGCCGCAACCACCGTGTACTACGCACACCACCACGCCGCAACCACCGTGTACTGCGCACACCACCACGCCGCAACCACCGTGTACTACGCACACCACCACGCCGCAACCACCGTGTACTACGCACACCACCACGCCGCAACCACCTTGTACTACGCACACCACCACGCCGCAACCACAGTGTACTGCGCACACCACCACGCCGCAACCACCGTGTACTACGCACACCACCACGCCGCAACCACCGTGTACTGCGCACACCACCACGCCGCAACCACCATTCACCGTTCAGCGCCTGTGTACTGCGCACACCACCACGCCGCAACCACCATTCACCGTTCAGCGCCTGTGTACTGCGCACACCACCACGCCGCAACTGCCATTCACCGTTCAGTGCCTGTGTACTGCGCACACCACCACGCCGCAACCACCGTTCACCGCCTGTGTACTGCGCACACCACCACGCCGCAACTGCATTCAGTGCCTGTGTACTGCGCACACCACCGCGCTTTTTGGGAACATTTCTTTGCAGCCACAAAGATTGAGGAATGATCTGGAGAGAAGGCCATGCTGGGCCTTGTAGTTCTCCATCGGTTGGCCAATCACACCTATCCGGAGCCTTGCCATAGGCCCTGAATGCCGGACATTCCTCAGTAATTCTTCAGGCTCTTGTTTTCCTCTCCCCTCCCCCGAGTGATAATCTCTCCGGCTGTTTTTAGAACCCGCAGCCTCAGCGTGTTTGTTTAGGAGTTGCAGCAGATCGCAGGCCGAGTCTCTTATCGCAGAGAAGTCATTCCAGGTCACCGGCGCAGAGACGTTCCCCAGAACGAGGCGCAGAGACGTTCCCCCAGAACGAGGCGCAGAGACGTTCCCCCAGAACGAGGCGCAGAGACGTTCCCCAGAACGAGGCGCAGAGACGTTCCCCCAGAACGCAGCGCAGAGACGTTCCCCCCAGAACAAGGCGCAGAGACGTTCCCCAGAACGAGGCGCAGAGACGTTCCCCAGAACGAGGCGCAGAGACGTTCCCCAGAACGAGGCGCAGAGACGTTCCCCAGAACGAGGCGCAGAGACGTTCCCCCAGAACAAGGCGCAGAGACGTCCCCCAGAACGAGGCGCCGGTACGTTCCCCAGAACGAAGTGCAGAGACGTTCCCCCAGAACGAGGCACAGAGACGTCCCCAGAACGAGGCGCAGAGACGTTCCCCCAGAACGAGGCGAAGAGACGTTCCCCAGAACAAGAGGCAGTGACATTCCCCAGAACGAGGCACAGACATGTTACCCAGAACAAGGCGCAGAGACGTCCCCCAGAACGAGGCGCAGAGACGTTCCCCAGAACGAGGCGCAGAGACGTTCCCCAGAACGAGGCGCAGAGACGTCCCCAGAACGAGGCGCAGAGACGTCCCCAGAACGAGGCGCAGAGACGTCCCCAGAACAAGGCGCAGAGACGTTCCCCCAGAACGAGGCGCAGAGACGTTCCCCCAGAACGAGGCACAGAGACGTCCCCAGAACGAGGCGCAGAGACGTTCCCCCAGAACAAGGCGCAGAGACATTCCCCAGAACAAGGCGAAGAGACGTTCCCCCCCAGAACGAGGCGCTGAGACGTTCCCCAGAACAAGAGGCAGAGACATTCCCCAGAACGAGGCACAGAGACGTTCCCCAGAACGAGGCACAGAGACGTCCCCCAGAACGAGGCGCAGAGACGTTCCCCAGAACGAGGCGCAGAGACGTTCCCCAGAACGAGGCGCCGGTACGTTCCCCAGAACGAGGCGCAGAGACGTTCCCCAGAACGAGGTGCAGAGACGTCCCCAGAGCGAGGCGCAGAGACGTTCCCCCAGAACGAGGCGCAGAGACGTTCCCCCCAGAACGAGGCGCAGAGACATTCCCCAGAACGAGGCGCAGAGACGTTCCCCCCAGAACGAGGCGCAGAGACGTCCCCCCAGAACGAGGCGCAGAGACGTCCCCCCAGAACGAGGTGCCGAGATGTCCCCCCAGAACGAGGCGCAGAGACATTCCCCAGAACGAGGCGCAGAGACGTTCCCCCCAGAACGAGGCGCAGAGACGTTCCCCCCAGAACGAGGCGCAGAGACGTCCCCAGATCGAGGCGCAGAGACGTTCCCCCAGAACAAATATCACCCAAATCGCCCCTTTTTGGAGAGTAGACAGTTCAGGGTATCTAGTAGGAGGCATGGCGGGTTTTTCGAAGTTGTAATTTTTTGGGAAAAATTAGGAAATTATTGGAAATTGGAAATTCTTTGAAATGTCTCAGCCTGAGGAAAGGAAAGCCGGGAACTGGCCAGTGTGAAAGGGGACATCTACACTGATCATCAGTGCCGCCTCATCAGTGCCCATCAGTGCCTCCTCAGTGCCGCCTCATCAGTGCCTCCCCATCAGTGCCTCCTCACCAGTGCCCTCTAATCAGTGCCTCCTCATCAGAGCCCATCAGTGCCTCCTCATCAGTGCCTCCTCAGTGCCACCTCATTAGTGCCCATCAGTGCCTCCTCATCAGTGCCTCCTCAGTGCCACCTCATTAGTGCCCATCAGTGCCTCCTCACCAGTGCCCATCAGTGCCGCCTCCTCAGTGCCACCTCAGTGCCCTCTAATCAGTGCCCTCCAATACCGCCTCATCAGTGCCCATCAGTGCCTCCTCAGTGCCGCCTCATCAGTGCCTCCCCATCAGTGGCGCCTCATCAGTGCCCATCAGTGAAGGAGAAAAACAAATGTCAGTCTTTGTTTAGTTTGTTTAGCAAAAAATGATGAATCTCTCATATGTGTTATATGACCGAGTAATTGTCATTCAAAGTGTGACAGAGCTGAACGGATTTCCATGAAGTAGAAGCTGCGATATCCATGGACTTAGCGGGGGCTTTGGACCTTTACAGAGAGACCGCTGCTTCCTCACAGAGAACAAGGGTCCGTCTCTGCGGCATGCTGGCAGGGGGCGGGCTTTCTGTTGTGAGGGACGGGGGTGTGTCTAAACGGAAAGCTCCATCGGACTTTGAACCCGAATAGCGCCAGACTGTCTCCGGCAAATCCGTATCTTTTCAGAGATCAGACTTCCTGTGTACATGTGGGGGGAGGGGAGGGGAGGGGGGTAAAAGTGCAGCCAAGACATTGATTTACAATAAATATGTTACTCTTTATACCTCCGGACCGGATTTACACCGAATCAGCATCAAAACCACTAATTCCCTATGAGAGCATCCGAGTCACAGCATGATGATCCGACTTGTAGTGCAACTTGTGCCTGAAGGGAAACCCCACCTCCTTCCGCTTCTTCTTCCCCCGCTGTCTTCTCCCCCCGCTGTCTTCTGCCCCCGCTGTCTTCTCCCCCCCGCTATCTACTTCCCCCGCTATCTACTTCCCCCGCTGTCTTCTCCCCCCGCTGTCTTCTGCCCCCGCTGTCTTCTCCCCCCCGCTATCTACTTCCCCCGCTGTCTTCTCCCCCCCGCTATCTACTTCCCCCGCTGTCTTCTCCCCTCGCTGTCTTCTCCCCCCCGCTGTCTTCTCCCCCCGCTGTCTTCTCCCCCCGCTGTCTTCTCCCTCCGCTGTCTTCTCCCCCCGCTGTCTTCTCCCCCCGCTGTCTTCTCCCCCCGCTGTCTTCTCCCTCCGCTGTCTTCTCCCCCCGCTGTCTTCTCCCCCGCTGTCTTCTCCCTCCGCTGTCTTCTCCCCCCGCTCTCTTCTCCCCCCGCTCTCTTCTCCCTCCGCTGTCTTCTCCCCCCGCTGTCTTCTCCCTCCGCTGTCTTCTCCCCCCGCTGTCTTCTCCCCCCGCTGTCTTCTCCCCCCGCTGTCTTCTCCCTCCGCTGTCTTCTCCCCCCGCTGTCTTCTCCCCCGCTGTCTTCTCCCTCCGCTGTCTTCTCCCCCCGCTCTCTTCTCCTCCCGCTGTCTTCTCCCTCCGCTGTCTTCTCCCCCCGCTGTCTTCTCCCCCCGCTGTCTTCTCCCTCCGCTGTCTTCTCCCCCCGCTCTCTTCTCCTCCCGCTGTCTTCTCCCTCCGCTGTCTTCTCCCCCCGCTGTCTTCTCCCCCCGCTGTCTTCTCCCCCCGCTGTCTTCTCCCCCCGCTGTCTTCTCCCCCCGCTGTCTTCTCCCCCCCGCTGTCTTCTCCCCCCCGCTGTCTTCTCCCCCGCTGTCTCCTCCCTCTGATTCTCCTGATGCCTCTGGCTCTTCTTCCTAATGTCTTCTAGCTCCCCCTGTTGTGTTAGATTCGGCGTGTGCCATTACTTATATAGCCATGGGGCGTGGCCATTCGGTGACATCATTCGGAGACCCCGCCCCCTTGTGATGTCACGGCCCCTAGTCTACTTTTGGTGAACATTTATCCACAATGAGGGGAAAACTCGCCCCGACCTGCTTCTGCAGAACCGTGAGAAATGTTAATGGTATGAAAGGCTGGTGATTGGCCGGATGATTAGCGACCCTGTGATTGGTTCTCCTGTTCCCATCATTCAGCGCTCAGAAATGATCGTTATTTTATTACTTTGGCAGGCCGATAATTGCGACATTTGGATTATTTCATTGCAGATTTGTTATTGTGCAGCTTTCCTTTTCTCCTCGGCGGTCGGTGCCAAATCCCGCGGCCCCTTCCTCTGCCAGCTTCCCCCCCCCCCCCGGAACATTTCTAGAGCCGGAATCTTCGTGGCGTGATTGGAGATGTGGGCGTATTTTCGCGTTCCTCATTAAGCTGAACGTCTCCAGTGGTGGGAGAAAAATAGAGAACATACGGTCTGGTGCCGGTACACGCCGGGGGCCCCGCAGAGCCTCTGATTAAAGGGCCCGCCAATCGTACGCCACCCCCGATTCCAGAAGAAGTGGGGCGCCAATCTCATGAACCCCAAATTCTAGATTTATTACTTTCTGCTACAAAACATACAAGAAAAAAAATGTTTTTTCATCAATTTAGGCCGCTGTGTATTCCGCTACACAGAAATCCCAATAAGTGGATATGATATGATATTGCGCCGTCGTGCGACGTTGTACCCAAAAGACATTTGTGATGTTTTGTTCCCAGAAATAGAGCTTTCTTTTGCAATGCTTTAGAGTGTGCGGTGTACAGAGTACATGGTTTAGGAGTGTGCATGTAAACACTGCACTCTGTACACAGAGCACCTCTGAAACCTGCACTCTGTACACAGCGCACCCCTGAACTCTGCACACTTTACACAGTGCACCCCTAAACTCTGCACTCTGTACACAGAGCACCCCTAAACCTTGCACTCTGTACACAGCACACCCTAAAAACTGCACTCTGTACACAGCGCACCCCTGAACTCTGCACACTTTACACAGTGCACCCCTAAACTCTGCACTCTGTACACAGAGCACCCCTAAACATTGCACTCTGTACACAGCACACCCTAAAAACTGCACTCTGTACACAGCGCACCCCTGAACTCTGCACACTTTACACAGTGCACCCCTAAACTCTGCACTCTGTACACAGCGCACCCCTGAACTCTGCACACTTTACACAGTGCACCCCTAAACTCTGCACTCTGTACACAGAGCACCCCTAAACCTTGCACTCTGTACACAGCACACCCTAAACACTGCACTCTGTACACAGCGCACCCCTGAACTCTGCACTCTGTACACAGCACACCCCTAAACACTGAACACTGTACACAGTGTACCCCTGAACTATGTACACAGTGCACCCCTGAACTCTGCACACTTACACAGTGCACCCCTGAACTCTGTACACAGTGCACCCCTGAACTCTGCACACTGTACACAGTGCACCCCTAAACCCTGCACACTGGACACAGTGCACCCCTAAACTCTGCACTCTGTACACAGAGCACCCCTAAACCTTGCACTCTGTACACAGCACACCCTAAACACTGCACTCTGTACACAGCGCACCCCTGAACTCTGCACTCTGTACACAGCACACCCCTAAACACTGAACACTGTACACAGTGTACCCCTGAACTCTGTACACAGTGCACCCCTGAACTCTGCACACTTACACAGTGCACCCCTGAACTCTGTACACAGTGCACCCCTGAACTCTGCACACTGTACACAGTGCACCCCTAAACCCTGCACACTGGACACAGCGTACCCCTGAACTGTGTACACAGTGCACCCCTGAACTTTGCACTCCTGAACTCTGCATTGTCTTACAGATACAATGGGCCCTTTTCAGGGGGAACCATACTGTTGATACGGCCCGTGATTGCGTTGGGTTCCCCCCCCCCCCTTGTTGTAAAGCCGCGTCACATGCAGCGTCTGTCCCGGTATAGCAGAGGAACATGTCATCATTTTATAGGAATCCTGACCTCATCCATATCGCTCCACTCCCTTGTAAAACATATTTCCTGCCTGACTCACAGGAGAGTCCACACCCCACTTTATAAATATATATATAAACGCGGGGGGGTCGCCGCCGCACAAGATAAGTACATCGCGATGTCATAATGACGGGTTTGCCGCCTCCCCCAAGACATTGCATGACATTGTCTCCAGCGAGATTCTGTCTGACGGGTTTGTCTCCATCAGCTGCCAGACAGACCGGATGAGAGAGCCGAGACCTGTAATCATCCGCCGTTCACCGCGCCGAATATCTTACAGCCCCCCCCCCCCCTCGTTCAATCTTCATTGTTCTTTCATAACTGTATAAGATACGGGGGGGGCAAGGCCACGCTTGGCTCCACCCACTCCTCTTCATTTCATCTGCAGCAAAAACTGTGTATTATAAAAACAACTAAACTCCACCCGTCCAACGAACCCCCCCGTCCAACGAACACCCCCTCCAACGACCACCCCGTCCAGCGAGCACCCCCTCCAATGACCACCCCGTCCAACAACCACCGTCCAACGACCACCCCGTCCAACAACCACCACGTCCAACGAACACTCCATCCAACGACCACCACGTCCAACGACCACCACGTCCAACGACCACCCCGTTCAACGACCACCCCGTCCAACGACCACCCCGTCCAACGACCACCCCGTCCATCGACCACCCCGTCCAACGACCACCCCGTCCAACAACCATCCGTCCAACGACCACCCGTCCATCGACCACCCCGTCCATCGACCACCTCGTCCAACTAACCCCCCCCGTCCAACTAACCCCCCCGTCCAACAACCATCCGTCCAACGACCACCCCGTCCAACAACCATCCATCCAACGACCACCCCGTCCAACGACCACCCCGTCCAACAACCATCCGTCCAACGACAACCCCGTCCAACGACCACCCCGTCCAACGACCACCCAACCATCAACCACCCATCCAACGACCACCCCGTCCAACAACCATCCGTCCAACGACCACCCCGTCCAGCGACCACCCCGTCCAACGACCACCCCGTCCATCGACCACCCAACCATCGACCACCCCGTCCAACAACCATCCGTCCAACAACCACCATCCAACGACCACCCCGTCCAGCTAGCACCCCGTCCAACGACCACCCCATCCATCGACCACCGTCCAACGACCACCGTCCAACGACCACCCCAACCATCAACCACCCATCCAACGACCACCCGTCCATCGACCACCGTCCAATGACCACCCCGTCCATCGACCACCCCGTCCATCGACCACCGTCCAACGACCACCCCGTCCAACGACCACCCCGTCCAACGACCACCCCATCCAACAACCATCCGTCCAACGACCACCCCGTCCAACAACCATCCGTCCATCGACCACCCAACCATCGACCACCGTCCAACGAACACCCCATCCAACTAACCCCCCCGTCCAACAACCATCCGTCCAACAACCATCCGTCCAACTACCACCCCGTCCATCGACCACCCAACCATCGACCACCCCGTCCAACAACCATCCGTCCAACAACCACCCATCCAACGATTACCCGTCCATCGACCACCCCGTCCAGCGAGCACCCCGTCCAACGACCACCCCCTCCAACGACCACCCCGTCCAACGACCACCTTGTCCATCGACCACCCCGTCCAACGACCATCCGTCCAACGACCATCCGTCCATCGACCACCCCGTCCAACGACCATCCGTCCATCGACCACCCCGTCCATCGACCACCCCGTCCAACGACCATCCGTCCAACGACCATCCCGTCCATCGACCACCCCGTCCATCAACCACCCCGTCGATCGACCACCCCGTCCAACGACCACCCCGTCCAACAACCATCCGTCCAACGACCACCCCGTCTATCGACCACCCTGTCCAACGACCATCCGTCCAACGACCACCCCGTCCATCGACCACCGTCCAACGACCACCCCGTCCAACGACCATCCGTCCAACGACCATCCGTCCAACAACCACCCCGTCCAACGACCACCCCGTCCAACGACCACCCCGTCCAACGACCACCCTGTCCATCGACCACCCGACCATCAACCATCCGTCCAACGAGCACCCATCCAACGACCACCTGTCCATCAACCACCCATCCAACAACCATCCGTCCAACAACCACCCGTCCAACGACCACCCGTCCATCAACCACCTGTCTATCTACCACCCATCCATCAACCACCCATCCAACAACCACCCGTCCATCGACCACCCGTCCAACAACCACCCGTCCAACAACCATCCGTCCATCGACCACCCGTCCATCGACCACCCGTCCAACAACCACCCGTCCAACAACCACCCGTCCAACAACCACCCGTCCAACAACCACCCGTCCAACAACCACCCATCCAACGAGCACCCCGTCCAACAACCACCCGTCCAACGACCACCCGACCATCAACCATCCGTCCATCGACCACCCGTCCAACGAGGACCCGGGCCATCAACCACCCGTCCATCGACCACCCCGTCCATCGACCAACCGTCCAACAACCATCCGTCCAACAACCACCTGTCCAACAACCATCCGTCCAACGTCCACCCCGTCCAACGACCACCCGTCCAATGACCACCTGTCCATCAACCACCCATCCAACAACCACCTGTCCATCAACCACCCGTCCAACGACCACCCCGACCACCCGTCCAATGAGCGCCCTGTCCATCAACCACCCATCCAACGACGACCCGTCCAACGACCATCCGACCATCGACCACACCCCGTCCAACGACCATCGACCACCCGTCCATCGACCACCCGTCCAACGACCATCCATCCAACAACCACCCCGTCCAATGACCATCCGTCCAACGACCTTCACGACTTTTATGGAAAATAATAATTTTACCTTTTTTATTTTTTATTCAGCGGTCATGTGACCACACAGCCTCCCTTGACGTTCCTCTTCCCAGTAACTGCGGGTGTCTTTTTTTACTCATCTGCTGTATTAGCAGCTGGAGTTTGAGAGCGAGGCTCCTGCTGGTAGCCTGTTATGACCACCATCAAGTGGCCAGAATCTTGATGGTGGAGAAGGGCCAAGAGTGGTCCCAGGTTTTACACCATGTCATGGCCTTTAAGATCAGCCCACCAAGGGGGTGATGGGAACAGGGAGGCTATGATGTGGAGATTATTCACAGGTCCTGCAGATGAGAGAGTAGTAAGGACCAGGCAGGGGCCGAGGCAGATGAGAAAAGGTCTGAGTAGGCAGCAAGAAGGAGCACAGTCAGGTCCAAGCAGAGGTTTAGGTAGGTGGCAAGAAGGAGCACAGTCAGGTCCAAGCAGAGGTCTAAGTAGGTGGCAAGAAGGAGCACAGTCGGGTCCAAGCAGAGGTTTGGTTAGGTGGCAGGAAGGAGCACAGTCAGGTCCAAGCAGAGGTTTGGTTAGGTGGCAGGAAGGAGCACAGTCAGGTCCAAGCAGAGGTTTGGTTTGGTGGCAAGAAGGAGCACAGTCAGGTCCAAGCAGAGGTCTAAGGTGGCAGGAAGGAGCACAGTCAGGTCCAAGCAGTGGTCTAAATAGGTGGCAGGAAGGAGCACAGTCAGGTCCGAGCAGAGGTTTGGTTTGGTGGCAAGAAGGAGCACAGTCAGGTCCAAGCAGAGGTTTAGGTCGGTGGCAAGAAGGAGCACAGTCAGGTCCAAGCAGAGGTTTAGGTAGGTGGCAAGAAGGAGCACAGTCAGGTCCAAGCAGAGGTCTAAGTAGGTGGCAGAAAGGAGCACAGTCAGGTCCAAGCAGAGGTTTATGTAGGTGACAAGAAGGAGCACAGTCAGGTCCAAGCAGAGGTCTAAGTAGGTGGCAAGAAGGAGCACAGTCAGGTCCAAGCAGAGGTCTAAGTAGGTGGCAAGAAGGAGCACAGTCAGGTCCGAGCAGAGGTTTAGGTAGGTGGCAAGAAGGAGCACAGTCAGGTCCGAGCAGAGGTCTAAGTAGGTGGCAAGAAGGAGCACAGTCAGGTCCAAGCAGAGGTCTAAGTAGGTGGCAGGAAGGAGCACAGTCAGGTCCAAGCAGTGGTCTAAATAGGTGGCAGGAAGGAGCACAGTCAGGTCCGAGCAGAGGTTTGGTTTGGTGGCAAGAAGGAGCACAGTCAGGTCCAAGCAGAGGTTTAGGTCGGTGGCAAGAAGGAGCACAGTCAGGTCCAAGCAGAGGTTTAGGTAGGTGGCAAGAAGGAGCACAGTCAGGTCCAAGCAGAGGTCTAAGTAGGTGGCAAGAAGGAGCACAGTCAGGTCCAAGCAGAGGTTTAGGTCGGTGGCAAGAAGGAGCACAGTCAGGTCCAAGCAGAGGTTTAGGTAGGTGGCAAGAAGGAGCACAGTCAGGTCCAAGCAGAGGTCTAAGTAGGTGGCAGGAAGGAGCACAGTCAGGTCCAAGCAGAGGTTTATGTAGGTGACAAGAAGGAGCACAGTCAGGTCCAAGCAGAGGTCTAAGTAGGTGGCAAGAAGGAGCACAGTCAGGTCCAAGCAGAGGTCTAAGTAGGTGGCAAGAAGGAGCACAGTCAGGTCCGAGCAGAGGTTTAGGTAGGTGGCAAGAAGGAGCACAGTCAGGTCCGAGCAGAGGTCTAAGTAGGTGGCAAGAAGGAGCACAGTCAGGTCCGAGCAGAGGTTTAGGTAGGTGGCAAGAAGGAGCACAGTCAGGTCCGAGCAGAGGTCTAAGTAGGTGGCAAGAAGGAGCACAGTCAGGTCCAAGCAGAGGTTTAGGTAGGTGGCAAGAAGGAGCACAGTCAGGTCCGAGCAGAGGTCTAAGTAGGTGGCAAGAAGGAGCACAGTCAGGTCCAAGCAGAGGTTTAGGTAGGTGGCAAGAAGGAGCACAGTCAGGTCCGAGCAGAGGTCTAAGTAGGTGGCAAGAAGGAGCAAAATCAGGTCCAAGCAATCTATTCTTCTCAGATCCCAGACCTTTACAGAGCGTTGGTGAAAGAAGAGGGGAGGTGCTACACCGTGCTAAATGTGGCCCCGCCCCAACTTTTTTGAGACTTGTTGCTGCCATAAATTTCACAATCGCCTAATTTTTTTCTTAAAATGGTTCATTTTCTCAGTTTAAACATTTGATATGTTTTCTATGTTCTGTTGTGAGGTAAATAATAGAAGAAAAAACAATAGGATGAAATAGAAAGAATATAATAAATTTGATTTTGAATGATATTCAATTTGTCGGAATTTGGAAAATTTCGAATAAACGAAAATAATTCTATAAAGAAAATAAACAAATGTAACAAAATGAATTTATTTAAATAACAAATAAAAACAAAAGACATTTCCTCCTCCTGCACACGTCTGTTGTCAGGCCGCCGCCCACCTGTGATGCTGATCCTCCATGATTGAAAGAACTGATATCCAATCAATGAAAGGGGCGGAGCCAGGGACAGTCAGGTTGGGGAGGAAAGAGCTACATGATGCTGGATGTCTTCCAGCCAGGAAATGGGGTGGGGCTCAATCTGATTTGCTGTAGTTTCTAATGCACATTGTGAGAAGCTCTCAGTGTGCAGTGAAATCCGAGGAAGACATTTTATTGAAGTTTTTCTGCTTTTGATAAAACTGATTTGTGGAATGTGTGCTTTGCAGTAACCAATCCCGTCTTGTTTCAGTGCTCTGGGCGGGTCCTCGGCTCTTCACATCCCAGCGTTTCCCGGCGGGGGTTGTCTCATCGACTACGTTCCTCAGGTCTGCCAGCTGCTCATCAACAAGGTACCGTGATCCCGATCCGTGATATTCTCTGATCTGAGGGTTCTGTGCGATGGACCAACCGCCACTTCTTCAGATTTATTGTAGAGAGTTATTATTATAATGATATGAATAATTCCAGAGGATGGGAGGGGCTCTGGACAGATTGGGGTAGGGAGTTCCATAGGAATAACATGGATTATCTGGTTACAATGACTCCCCACCTCCATCAATATGCCTTCCCCACCTCCATCACTGAGCCTTCCCTCCCCCACCTCCATCAATGAGCCTTCCTCCCCCACCTCCATCAATGAGCCTTCCCTCCCCACCTCCATCAATGAGCCTACCCTTCCCACCTCCATCAATGATCCTTCCCTCCCCACCTCCATCAATGAGCCCTTCCCTCCTCACCTCCATCAATGATCCTTCCCTCCCCACCTCCATCAATGAGCCTTCCCTCCCCACCTCCATCAATGAGCCTTCCCTCCCCACCTCCATCAATGATCCTTCCCTCCCCACCTCCATCAATGATCCTTCCCTCCCCACCTCCATCAATGAGCCCTTCCCTCCTCACCTCCATCAATGATCTTTCCCTCCCCACCTCCATCAATGAGCCTTCCCTCCCCACCTCTATCAATGAGCCTTCCCTCCCCACCTCCATCAATGAGCCTTCCCTCCCCACCTCCATCAATGAGCCTTCCCCTTCCCTACCTCCATCAATAAACCTTCCCTCTCCACCTCCACCGATGAGCCTTCCCCTTCCCCACCTCTACCAATGAACCTTCCCTCCCCACCTCCATCAATGAGCCCTCCCTCCCCACCTCCATCAATGGGCCTTCCCTCCCCCACCTCCATCAATGAACTTTTCCCTCCCCACCTCCATCAATGAACCTTCCCTCCCCACCTCCATCAATGATCCTTCCCTCCATCAATGAGCCTTCCCTCCCCACCTCAACCAATGAGCCTTCCCTCCCCCACCTCCATCAATGAGCCTTCCCTCCCCCACCTCCATCACTGAGCCTTCCCTCCCCACCTCCATCAATGGGCCTTCCCTCCCCCACCTCCATCAATTAACTTTTCCCTCCCCACCTCCATCAATGAACCTTCCCTCCCCACCTCCATCAATGATCCTTCCCTCCATCAATGAGCCTTCCCTCCCCACCTCAACCAATGAGCCTTCCCTCCCCCACCTCCATCAATGAGCCTTCCCTCCCCCACCTCCATCACTGAGCCTTCCCTCCCCACCTCAACCAATGAGCCTTCCCTCCCCCACCTCCTTCAATGAGCCTTCCCCTCCCCACCTCCATCACTGAGCCTTCCCTCCCCACCTCAACCAATGAGCCTTCCCTCCATCAATGAGCCTTCCCTCCCCACCTCCATCAATGAGCCTTGCCTCCCCCACCTCCATCAATGAGCCTTCCCTCCCCACCTCCATCAATGAGCCTTCCCTCCCCCACCTCCATCAATGAGTCTTCCCTCCCCAACTCCATCAATGAGCCTCCCCACCTCCATCAATGATCCTTCCCTCCCCACCTCCATTAATGAGCCTTCCCTCCCCCACCTCCATCAACGAGCCTTCCCTCCCCCACCTCCATCAACGAGCCTTCCCTCCCCCACCTCCATCAACAAACCTTGCCTCCCCCACCTCCATCAATGAGCCTTCCCTCCCCACCTCCACCAACGAGCCTTCACTATCCACCTCCATCAATGAGCCTTCCCTCCCCACCTCCATCAATGAGCCTTCCCTCCATCAACGAGCCTTCCCTCCCCCACCTCCATCAACGAGCCTTCCCTCCCCCACCTCCATCAACAAACCTTCCCTCCCCCACCTCCATCAATGAGCCTTCCCTCCCCACCTCCACCAATGAGCCTTCACTATCCACCTCCATCAATGAACCTTCCCTCCCCCACCTCCATCAACGAGCCTTCCCTCCCCCACCTCCATCAACGAGCCTTCCCTCCCCACCTCCATCAATGAACCTTCACTATCCACCTCCATCAATGAGCCTTCCCTCCCCCACCTCCATCAATGAGCCTTCCCTCCCCACCTCCATCACTGAGCCTTCCCTCCCCACTTCCATCAATGAGCCTTCCCTCCCCCACCTCCATCAATGAGCCTTCCCTCCCCCACCTCCATCAACGAGCCTTCCCTCTCCACCTCTATCAATGAGCCTTCCCTCCCCACCTCCATCAATGAGCCTTCTCCTCCCCCACCAATGAGCTTTCCCTCCCCACCTCCATCAATGAGCCTTCTCTCCCCACCTCCATCAATGAGCCTTCCCTCCCCCCACCTCCATCAATGATCCTTCACTCCCCACCTCCATCAATGAGCCTTCACTTCCCACCTCCATCAATGAGCCTTCCCTCCCCCCACCTCCATCAATGAGCCTTCCCTCCCAACCTCCATCAATGAGCCTTCCTTCACCCACCTCCATCAATGAGCCTTCCCTCCCCCACCTCCCTCAATGAGCCTTCCCTCCCCCACCTCCATCAATGAGCCTTCCCTCCCAACCTCCATCAATGAGCCTTCCCTTCCCCCCACCTCCATCAATGATCCTTCCCCTCCCCACCTCCATCAATGATCCTTCCCTCCATCAATGAGCCTTCCCTCCCAACCTCCATCAATGATCCTTCCCTCCATCAATGAGCCTTCCCTCCCCACCTCCATCAATGAGCCTCCCCTCCCCCCACCTCCATCAATGAGTCTTCCCTCCC
This sequence comes from Rana temporaria, assembly GCF_905171775.1. Classification (NCBI taxonomy): domain Eukaryota; kingdom Metazoa; phylum Chordata; class Amphibia; order Anura; family Ranidae; genus Rana; species Rana temporaria. Next base: position 480,287,149 of record NC_053492.1, on the reverse strand, counting down.
CACCTCCATCAATGATCCTTCCCTCCCCACCTCCATCAATGATCCTTCCCTCCCCACCTCCATCAATGATCCTTCCCTCCCCACCTCCATCAATGATCCTTCCCTCCCCACCTCCATCAATGAGCCTTCCCTCCCCACCTCCATCAATGAGCCTCCCCTCCCCCCACCTCCATCAATGATCCTTCCCTCCCCACCTCCATCAATGATCCTTCCCTCCATCAATGATCCTTCCCTCCCCACCTCCATCAATGAGCCTTCCCTCTCCACCTCCATCAATGATCCTTCCCTCCCCACCTCCATCAATGATCCTTCCCTCCCCACCTCCATCAATGATCCTTCCCTCCATCAATCAGCCTTCCCTCCCCCACCTCCTTCAATGAGCCTCCCCTCCCCCCACCTCCATCAATGAGCCTTCCCTCCCCACCTCCATCAATGAGCCTTCCCTCCCCACCTCCATCAATGAACCTTTCCTCCCCACCTCCATCAATAAGCCTTCCCTCCCCACCTCCATCAATGAACCTTTCCTCCCCACCTCCATCAATAAGCCTTCCCTCCCCCTCCTCCATCAATGAGTCTTCCCTCCCCACCTCCATCAATGAGCCTTCCCTCCATCAATGAGCCTTGCCTCCCCCACCTCCATCACTGAGTCTTCCCTCCCCACCTCCATCAATGAGCCTTCCCTCCATCAATGAGTCTTCCCTCCTCACCTCCATCAATGAGCCTTCCCTCCCCCACCTCCATCAATGAGCCTTCCCTCCCCACCTCCATCAATGTTCCGTCCCTTAGGTGGGGGGGGCTGATTGTTGGGGATGGGGAGGGAAAATTAGGTCCTATCCATGGAGGCCCCACCTCCCAACTTTCAGGAATTAAAGAGCCTGCAACTGACCGCTTGATGTCAGATTCCTCAGCGTACCTTCAGAGGTCTAGTGGAGTCCATGGCTGGACACGTCATGAAGGGAGGACCTTCCCAATATTAGGGGAGTGGTCATAATGTAATAACTGGTCAGGTATATGTGTGTCATCTTGCCCGGCGCTCATCTCATGCCCTTTGTAGGAGTAGGACCAGTGAGCTGTGTTGGGTATCCAGGCGGTGAGATGTTGGCAGACTCTGGGGATGGGATGGAGGTTACACGCGGCTCTGGTATATTCGGTGACATAGCTGTGAGCAGCTGAGACTCCACGGCTGCCAGAACAAACACATCGCGCGGTCTTTCCTCTCCCATCGCCGGCCAAGAGCGAGGATTTCATCACCGAGAGCATGAGAGGAGACAAGCCGAGTCCAATTTCATATGTAAGACGGATGAGAGTCTGCCCAGAGTCATGAGATCTCTATCTCCGGAAATACGACACGTGCTGGAAAAGTGCTGAGAGTCCTTGGAGACGAGCGATCCCCAACGTGCTGGAAAAGTGCTGAGAGTCCTCGGAGCAGAGCGATCCCCAACGTGCTGAGAGTCCTCGGAGCAGAGCGATCCCCAACGTGCTGGAGAAGTGCTGAGAGTCCTCGGAGACGAGCGATCCCCAACGTGCTGAGAGTTCTCGGAGCAGAGCGATCCCCAACGTACTGGAGAAGTGCTGAGAGTCCTCGGAGAAGAGCGATCCCCAACGTGCTGAGAGTTCTCGGAGAAGAGCGATCCCCAACGTGCTGGAGAAGTGCTGAGAGTCCTTGGAGACGAGCGATCCCCAACGTGCTGAGAGTTCTCGGAGCAGAGCGATCCCCAACGTACTGGAGAAGTGCTGAGAGTCCTTGGAGACGAGCGATCCCCAACGTGCTGAGAGTCCTCGGAGCAGAGCGATCCCCAACGTGCTGGAGAAGTGCTGAGAGTCCTTAGAGCAGAGCGATCCCCAACGTGCTGAGAGTCCTCGGAGCAGAGCGATCCCCAACGTGCTGGAGAAGTGCTGAGAGTCCTTAGAGCAGAGCGATCCCCAACGTGCTGGAGAAGTGCTGAGAGTCCTCCAAGCAGAGCGATCACCAACTTGCTGGAGTAGTGCAGAGAGTTCTCAGAGCAGAGCGATCCCCAACGTACTGGAGAAGTGCTGAGAGTCCTCGGAGAAGAGCGATCCCCAACGTGCTGAGAGTCCTCGGAGCAGAGCGATCCCCAACGTGCTGGAGAAGTGCTGAGAGTCCTCGGAGAAGTGCTCAGAGTCCTCGGAGCAGAGCGATCCCCAACGTGCTGGAGAAGTGCTGAGAGTCCTCCAAGCAGAGCGATCCCCAACGTGCTGAGAGTCCTCGGAGCAGAGCGATCCCCAACGTGCTGGAGAAGTGCTGAGAGTCCTCCAAGCAGAGCGATCCCCAACGTACTGAGAGTCCTTGGAGCAGAGCGATCCCCAACGTGCTGGAGAAGTGCAGAGAGTCCTCGGAGCAGAGCGATCCCTAACGTCCTGGAGAAGTGCTGAGAGTCCTCGGAGAAGAGCGATCCCCAACGTGCTGGAGAAGTGCTGAGAGTCCTCGGAGAAGAGCGATCCCCAACGTGCTGGAGAAGTGCTGAGAGTCCTCAGAGACGAGCGATCCCCAACGTGCTGGAGAAGTGCTGAGAGTCCTCGGAGCAGAGCGATCCCCAACGTGCTGGAGAAGTGCTGAGAGTCCTCGGAGACGAGCGATCCCCAACGTGCTGAGAGTCCTTGGAGCAGAGTGATCCCCAACGTGCTGGAGAAGTGCTGAGAGTCCTCGGAGCAGAGCGATCCCCAACGTGCTGGAGAAGTGCTGAGAGACCTCAGAGCAGAGCGATCCCCAACATGCTGGACAAGTGCTGAGAGTCCTCGGAGCAGAGCGATCCCCAACGTGCTAAGAGTCCTTGGAGCAGAGCGATCCCTAATGTGCTGGAGAAGTGCTGAGAGTCCTCGGAGCAGAGCGATCCCCAACGTGCTAAGAGTCCTTGGAGCAGAGCGATCCCTAATGTGCTGGAGAAGTGCTGAGAGTCCTCGGAGCAGAGCGATCCCCAACGTGCTGGAGAAGTGCTGCGAGTCCTCGGAGCAGAGCGATCCCCAACGTGCTGAGAGTCCTCGGAGCAGAGCGATCCCCAACGTGCTGGAGAAGTGCTGAGAGTCCTCGGAGCAGAGAAATCCCCAACGTGCTGGAGAAGTGCTGCGAGTCCTCGGAGCAGAGCGATCCCCAACGTGCTGGAGAAGTGCTGAGAGTCCTCGGAGCAGAGCGATCCCCAACGTGCTGGAGAAGTGCTGAGAGTCCTCGGAGCAGAGCAATCCCCAACGTGCTGGAGAAGTGCTGCGAGTCCTCGGAGCAGAGCGATCCCCAACGTGCTGGAGAAGTGCTGAGAGTCCTCGGAGCAGAGCGATCCCCAACATGCTGGAGAAGTGCTGAGAGTCCTCGGAGCAGAGCGATCCCAACGTGCTGGAGAAGTGCTGAGAGTCCTCGTAGCAGAGCGATCCCCAACGTGCTGAGAGTCCTCGGAGCAGAGCGATCCCCAACGTGCTGGAGAAGTGCCGAGAGTCCTCGGAGCAGAGTGATCCTCAACGCGCTGAGAGTCCTCGGAGCAGAGCGATCCCTAACGTGCTGGAGAAGTGCTGAGAGTCCTCGGAGCAGAGTGATCCTCAATGTGCTGAGAGTCCTCGGAGACGAGCGATCCCCAACGTGCTGGAGAAGTGCTGAGAGTCCTCGGAGCAGAGCGATCCCCAACGCGCTGAGAGTCCTCAGAGCAGAGCGATCCCCAACGTGCTGGAGAAGTGCTGAGAGTCCTCGGAGCAGAGTGATCCTCAACGTGCTGAGAGTCCTCGGAGCAGAGCGATCCCTAACATGCTGGAGAAGTGCTGAGAGTCCTCGGAGCAGAGTGATCCTCAACGTGCTGAGAGTCCTCGGAGACGAGCGATCCCCAACGTGCTGGAGAAGTGCTGAGAGTCCTCGGAGCAGAGCGATCCCCAACGCGCTGAGAGTCCTCGGAGCAGAGCGATCCCCAATGTGCTGGAGAAGTGCTGAGAGTCCTCGGAGCAGAGCGATCCCAACGTGCTGGAGAAGTGCTGAGAGTCCTCGGAGCAGAGCGATCCCCAACGTGCTGAGAGTCCTCGGAGCAGAGCGATCCCCAACGTGCTGGAGAAGTGCTGAGAGTCCTCGGAGCAGAGTGATCCTCAACGCGCTGAGAGTCCTCGGAGCAGAGCGATCCCTAACGTGCTGGAGAAGTGCTGAGAGTCCTCGGAGCAGAGTGATCCTCAATGTGCTGAGAGTCCTCGGAGACGAGCGATCCCCAACGTGCTGGAGAAGTGCTGAGAGTCCTCGGAGCAGAGCGATCCCCAACGTGCTGGAGAAGTGCTGAGAGTCCTCGGAGCAGAGTGATCCTCAACGTGCTGAGAGTCCTCGGAGCAGAGCGATCCCCAATGTGCTGGAGAAGTGCTGAGAGTCCTCGGAGCAGAGTGATCCCCAACGTGCTGGAGAAGTGCTGAGAGTCCTCGGAGCAGAGCGATCCCCAACGTGCTGAGAGTCCTCGGAGCAGAGCGATCCCCAACGTGCTGGAGAAGTGCTGAGAGTCCTCGGAGCAGAGTGATCCTCAACGCGCTGAGAGTCCTCGGAGCAGAGCGATCCCTAACGTGCTGGAGAAGTGCTGAGAGTCCTCGGAGCAGAGTGATCCTCAATGTGCTGAGAGTCCTCGGAGACGAGCGATCCCCAACGTGCTGGAGAAGTGCTGAGAGTCCTCGGAGCAGAGCGATCCCCAACGCGCTGAGAGTCCTCGGAGCAGAGCGATCCCCAACGTGCTGGAGAAGTGCTGAGAGTCCTCGGAGCAGAGTGATCCTCAATGTGCTGAGAGTCCTCGGAGCAGAGCGATCCCCGACGTGCTGGAGAAGTGCTGAGAGTCCTCGGAGCAGAGCGATCCCCAACGTGCTGGAGAAGTGCTGAGAGTCCTCGGAGCAGAGCGATCCCCAACGTGCTGAGAGTCCTCGGAGCAGAGCGATCCCCAACGTGCTGGAGAAGTGCTGAGAGTCCTCGGAGCAGAGTGATCCTCAACGCGCTGAGAGTCCTCGGAGCAGAGCGATCCCTAACGTGCTGGAGAAGTGCTGAGAGTCCTCGGAGCAGAGCGATCCCCAATGTGCTGGAGAAGTGCTGAGAGTCCTCGGAGCAGAGCGATCCCCAACGTGCTGGAGAAGTGCTGAGAGTCCTCGGAGCAGAGCGATCCCCAACGTGCTGGAGAAGTGCTGAGAGTCCTCGGAGCAGAGCGATCCCCAACGCGCTGAGAGTCCTCGGAGCAGAGCGATCCCCAACGTGCTGGAGAAGTGCTGAGAGTCCTCGGAGCAGAGTGATCCTCAACGTGCTGAGAGTCCTCGGAGCAGAGCGATCCCCAATGTGCTGGAGAAGTGCTGAGAGTCCTCGGAGCAGAGTGATCCCCAACGTGCTGGAGAAGTGCTGAGAGTCCTCGGAGCAGAGCGATCCCCAACGTGCTGAGAGTCCTCGGAGCAGAGCGATCCCCAACGTGCTGGAGAAGTGCTGAGAGTCCTCGGAGCAGAGTGATCCTCAACGCGCTGAGAGTCCTCGGAGCAGAGCGATCCCCAACGTGCTGGAGAAGTGCCGAGAGTCCTCGGAGCAGAGTGATCCTCAACGCGCTGAGAGTCCTCGGAGCAGAGCGATCCCTAACGTGCTGGAGAAGTGCTGAGAGTCCTCGGAGCAGAGCGATCCCCAATGTGCTGGAGAAGTGCTGAGAGTCCTCGGAGCAGAGCGATCCCCAACGTGCTGGAGAAGTGCTGAGAGTCCTCGGAGCAGAGTGATCCCCAACGTGCTGGAGAAGTGCTGAGAGTCCTCGGAGCAGAGCGATCCCCAACGTGCTGGAGAAGTGCTGAGAGTCCTCGGAGCAGAGCTACCTACATCCACCCAACTACCGACCCCCCAACCACCAATGATAGATCTCCTACCATCACCCCCTCCTTTCAGTGACAAACCCCCTCCCCACCTACTGCCCCCCCCACTTCAACTACCGCCCCTCCTACCAGTGACAGACCCCCTCCCTCAACAATCTTCCCCCCCTCTTGCAGAACTACTGACCCCCAACCCCCACTGATAGGTCCTGACCCCCTCCCTCCAGTAACAAACAACCCCCCCCTCACTTACTGCCCTTCCCCCACTCCAACTTCCACCCCTCCTCTGAGTGAAAGACCCCCTCCCCCAAGGCCAAAAAGACATGGATGAGTGAGTTTGCGGTAAACATTGTGGACAGCCTTCCCATAGACACACCCCTAAACCTTGTGGACGGCCTTCCCATAGACACACCCCTAAACCTTGTGGACGGCCTTCCCATAGACACACCCCTAAACCTTGTGGACAGACCTTCCCAAAGACACACCCCTAAACCTTGTGGACAGACCTTCCCATAGACACACCCCTAAACCTTGTGGACGGCCTTCCCATAGACACACCCTTAAACCTTGTGGATGACCTTCCCATAGACACACCCCTAAACCTTGTGGACAGACCTTCCCATAGACACACCCCTAAACCTTGTGGACCGCCTTCCCATAGACACACCCCTCAACCTTGTGGACGGATCTTCCCATAGACACACCCCTAAACCTTGTGGACGGCCTTCCCATAGACACACCCCTAAACCTTGTGGACGGCCTTCCCATAGACACACCCCTAAACCTTGTGGACGACCTTCCCATAGACACACCCCTAAACCTTGTGGACAGACCTTCCCATAGACACACCCCTAAACCTTGTGGACAGACCTTCCCATAGACACACCCCTAAACCTTGTGGACCGCCTTCCCATAGACACACCCCTAAACCTTGTGGACAGACCTTCCCATAGACACACCCCTAAACCTTGTGGACGGCCTTCCCATAGACACACCCCTAAACCTTGTGGACAGCCTTCCCATAGACACACCCCTAAACCTTGTGGACGACCTTCCCATAGACACACCCCTAAATCTTGTGGGCTGCCTTCCCATAGACACACCCCTAAACCTTGTGGACAGCCTTCCCATAGACACACCCCTAAACCTTGTGGACGGCCTTCCCATAGACACACCCCTAAACCTTGTGGACGGCCTTCCCATAGACACACCCCCAAACCTTGTGGACCGCCTTCTCATAGACACTCCCCTCTAAACCTTGTGGACGGCCTTCCCATAGACACATCCCTAAACCTTGTGGACGGCCTTCCCATAGACACACCCCTAAACCTTGTGGACCGCCTTCCCATAGACACACCCCTAAACCTTGTGGACAGACCTTCCCATAGACACACCCCTAAACCTTGTGGACGGCCTTCCCATAGACACACCCCTAAACCTTGTGGACAGCCTTCCCATAGACACACCCCTAAACCTTGTGGACGGCCTTCCCATAGACACACCCCTAAACCTTGTGGACGACCTTCCCATAGACACACCCCTAAATCTTGTGGGCTGCCTTCCCATAGACACACCCCTAAACCTTGTGGACAGCCTTCCCATAGACACACCCCTAAACCTTGTGGACGGCCTTCCCATAGACACACCCCTAAACCTTGTGGACGGCCTTCCCATAGACACACCCCCAAACCTTGTGGACCGCCTTCTCATAGACACTCCCCTCTAAACCTTGTGGACCGCCTTCCCATAGACACACCCCTAAACCTTGTGGACAGCCTTCCCATAGACACACCCCTAAACCTTGTGGACAGCCTTCCCATAGACACACCCCTAAACCTTGTGGACCGCCTTCTCAGAAGAGTTGAAGCTGCAAAGGGCGGGGCCAACTCAATATTGAACCCTCCGGACTAAGACGCCATTAAAGTTCATGTGTGTGTAAAGGCCGGCGTCCCAATACTTTTGACAATATAGCGTAGATTGTTTAATTATAATTTTTTTACTCTTTTGGGCCAGTTTTCCTTTGATTGTAATAATAAATAAATAAATTAATCCTGAAATAAAACGCGGTGTCATCCCCCGGGATGTACAAAATGATTTGTAGTTTTACCAACGCAAGTCAAAGTTGCAAAATTGTGCTCAGGCATTAACATTTGTTTTATCCTCAGGTGTGCCAAGGGGTTCAAAAATAACAATTGAGCCTTTAAGCTGATTGGTTGGCGGGCAGAGCTGCTCCCAGATTGGATGAATTCCCCCCATTGTGCTTTATTTCTTGTGGAGTCTCTGGGAGGGAGAAGTTCTTCCCATCCCCCGTGTTGCTGTATAATTATCTGCTCTATTCTTGGTTCCTCCTTGTATATAATAGAGCGTTGGATACATTGTTATCAGACGTCCTTTGTATCTGATGAAGGGGCCGACGTCATCCCCGAAACTGGAGCTTGTTATGGAACATTGTTACTATTTCTACAATAATACTTCTCCGTATTCTGGGAGTTCATTATCACTAATTACTGCAGAGCGAGTGCAGATCACCTACATTCCTGGGGGGGATATATACTCTCCGGGCACTTTATTAGGTCCTCCTTGCTAGTAGAGGGTTGGACCCCCTTTATAAGGCCCCCCTTGCTAGTAGAGGGTTGGACCCCCTTTATTAGGTCCCCCTTGCTAGTAGCGGGTTGCCCCCCCCCCTTTATTAGGTCCCCCTTGCTAGTAGCGGGTTGGACCCCCTTTATTAGGTCCCCCTTGCTAGTAGCGGGTTGGACCCCCTTTATTAGGCCCCCCTTGCTAGTAGCAGGTTGGACCCCCTTTATTAGCTCCTCCTTGCTAGTAGCGGGTTGGACCCCCTTTATTAGGCCCCCCTTGCTAGTAGCAGGTTGGACCCCCTTTATTAGCTCCTCCTTGCTAGTAGCGGGTTGGACCCCCTTTATTAGGCCCCCCTTGCTAGTAGCCGGTTGGATCCCCTTTATTAGGTCCCCCTTGCTAGTAGCGGGTTGGACCCCCCTTTATTAGGCCCCCCTTGCTAGTAGTGGGTTGGACCCCCTTTATTAGGTCCCCCTTGCTAGTAGCGGGTTGGACCCCCTTTATTAGGTCCCCCTTGCTAGTAGTGGGTTGGACCCCCTTTATTAGGTCCTCCTTGCTAGTAGAGGGTTGGACCCCCTTTATTAGGTCCTCCTTGCTAGTAGTGGGTTGGACCCCCTTTATTAGGTCCCCCTTGCTAGTAGTGGGTTGGACCCCCTTTATTAGGTCCCCCTTGCTAGTAGCGGGTTGGACCCCCTTTATAAGGCCCCCCTTGCTAGTAGCGGGTTGGACCCCCTTTATTAGGTCCTCCTTGCTAGTAGCGGGTTGCCCCCCCCCCTTTATTAGGTCCCCCTTGCTAGTAGCGGGTTGGACCCCCTTTATTAGGTCCCCCTTGCTAGTAGCGGGTTGGACCCCCTTTATAAGGCCCCCCTTGCTAGTAGCGGGTTGGACCCCCTTTATTAGGTCCTCCTTGCTAGTAGCGGGTTGCCCCCCCCCCTTTATTAGGTCCCCCTTGCTAGTAGCGGGTTGGACCCCCTTTATTAGGTCCCCCTTGCTAGTAGTGGGTTGGACCCCCTTTATTAGGTCCTCCTTGCTAGCGGTGGGTTGGACCCCCTTTATTAGGCCCCCCTTGCTAGTAGCGGGTTGGACCCCCTTTATTAGGTCCCCCTTGCTAGTAGCCGGTTGGATCCCCTTTATTAGGTCCCCCTTGCTAGTAGCGGGTTGGACCCCCTTTATTAGGTCCTCCTTGCTAGCGGTGGGTTGGACCCCCTTTATTAGATCCCCCTTGCTAGTAGCGGGTTGGACCCCCTTTATTAGGTCCCCCTTGCTAGTAGCCGGTTGGACCCCCTTTATTAGGCCCCCCTTGCTAGTAGCGGGTTGGACCCCCTTTATTAGGCCCCCCTTGCTAGTAGAGGGTTGGATCCCCTTTATTAGGTCCCCCTTGCTAGTAGCGGGTTGGACCCCCTTTATTAGGTCCCCCTTGCTAGTAGCGGGTTGGACCCCCTTTATTAGGTCCCCCTTGCTAGTAGCGGGTTGGACCCCCTTTATTAGGTCCCCCTTGCTAGTAGCGGGTTGGACCCCCTTTATTAGGTCCCCTTTGCTAGTAGTGGGTTGGACCCCCTTTATTAGGTCCCCTTTGCTAGTAGCGGGTCGGATCCCCTTTATTAAAAAATGTTGCAAAAATGCTGCACTCCCGACAGCCCGTGGTGCAATATGATTGGAAGACAAACTCCGCTTTGGCTCCTCCCAAGTCAAGCACATTGACGCGTTTCGCCATGCCACACGCTTCTGACAGTCAAAGTCAGTTAGCCAATCAGGAGAGAGGGGCGGGGCCGAACGGCAGCTCTGTGTCTGAATCGGCTTGGGTGCCCCCATAGAAAGCTGCTCGCTGTGAGGGGCACTCGACGGGAGGGAGGGGCCAGGAGTAGCAATGAGGGACCCGAGAAGAGGAGGATGGGGGCTGCTCTGTGCAAAACCATTACACAGAGGAGGTATAACGTGTTTGTTATGTAAAAAAGATTAAAATGAACCTTTCCAATGAGTTTTCTAGTCCTGTACACGATCGGTGGCACTCTATACTGAGGTATTTGTGGTTGTCTTTCAGGTTCAGTACGTCATACAAGGTTATCACAAGAGGAGAGAATATATCGCCGCCTTCCTCAGTCACTTTGGAACGTAAGTCAGTTTGGTCTTGCTGGTCTATTTACAATTGTGGTCGGTTGCTTTAGGGTAGACTCACACCAGATGCGGCGGGACCAGTGCCGGTGCTACCACTAGGCTAACTAGGCAGACGCCTAGGGGCTCCCGGCCACTGGAGTTCCTCCTCTCCTCTCTCTGCAACAAGCAACTAAGTCTCAGCATCAGCAGGCAGCCGCCGCTCCGTTCACACATAGTGTCATGCCTGTCCCGCGCCTGTCTTCCGCCTGTCCCGCGCCTGTCCTCCGCCTGTCCCGCGCCTGTCTTCCGCCTGTCCCGCGCCTGTCCTCCGCCTGTCCCGCGCCGGTCCTGGGCCTGTCCTGCGACTGTCCCTCGTCTGACCCGCTTCTGTCCCGGGTCTGTCCAGCTCCGCTCTGCATTCACCTCATGTGATAGGAAGTGGGAGGGAAAGCAGAGCTCTGCATTTGTCCCGCGTCTGTCCTCCGCCTGTCCCAGGTCTGTCCCGCACCTGTCCCAGGTCTGTCCCGCATCTGTCCCATGCCTGTCCTACGTCTGTCCCATGCCTGTCCCGTGCCTGTCCCGCATCTGTCCCAGGCCTGTCCTCTGCCTGTCCCGCGTCTGTCCCAGGCCTGTCCCGCGTCTGTCCCGTGTCTGTCTCGTGCCTGTCCCGCGTCTGTCCCGTGCCTGTCCCGCATCTGTCTCAGGCCTGTCCTCTGCCTGTCCCGCGTCTGTCCCATGTCTGTCTCGTGCATGTCCCGCGTCTGTCCCGTGTCTGTCTCGTGCCTGTCCCGCGTCTGGCCCTTGCCTGTCCCGCGTCTGTCCCGTCCCTGTCCTACATCTGTCCTACTCAGACTGCTCAGTTCCGCGTCTGTCCCAGGCCTGTCCTCTGCCTGTCCCGCATCTGTCCCAGGCCTGTCCTCTGCCTGTCCCGCGTCTGTCCCGTGTCTGTCTCCTGCCTGTCCCGCGTCTGTCCCGTGCCTGTCCCGCATCTGTCTCAGGCCTGTCCTCTGCCTGTCCCGCATCTGTCCCAGGCCTGTCCCGCGTCTGTCCCGTGTCTGTCTCGTGCCTGTCCCGCGTCTGTCCCGTGCCTGTCCCGCATCTGTCTCAGGCCTGTCCTCTGCCTGTCCCGCATCTGTCCCAGGCCTGTCCCGCGTCTGTCCCGTGTCTGTCTCGTGCCTGTCCCGCGTCTGTCCCGTGCCTGTCCCGCATCTGTCTCAGGCCTGTCCTCTGCCTGTCCCGCATCTGTCTCAGGCCTGTCCTCTGCCTGTCCCGCGTCTGTCCCGTGTCTGTCTCGTGCCTGTCCCGCGTCTGGCCCTTGCCTGTCCCGCTCCTGTCCCGCGTCTGTCCCGTCCCTGTCCTACATCTGTCCCACTCAGACTGCTCAGTTCTGCGTCTGTCCCAGGCCTGTCCTCTGCCTGTCCCGCGTCTGTCCCGTGTCTGTCCCGTGTCTGTCTCGTGCCTGTCCCGTGTCTGTCCCGCGTCTGTCCCGCGCATGTCCCGTGCCTGTCCCGCCCCTGTCCCGTGTCTGTCCCATGCCTGTCCCGCGTCTGTCCTCCGCTTGTCCCGCGCCTGTCCCGTGTCTGTCCCGCGTCTGTCCTCTGCCTGTCCCGCGTCTGTCCCGTGTCTGTCTCGTGCCTGTCCCGCCCCTGTCCCGTGCCTGTCCCGCCCCTGTCCCGTGTCTGTCCCGCGCCTGTCCTCCGCTTGTCCCGCGCCTGTCCCGTGTCTGTCCCGCGTCTGTCCTCCGCTTGTCCCGCGCCTGTCCCGTGCCTGTCCCGCGCCTGTCCCGTGCCTGTCCCGTGCCTGTCCCGCGTCTGTCCTCCGCTTGTCCCGCGCCTGTCCTCCGCTTGTCCCGCGCCTGTCCCGTGCCTGTCCCACGCCTGTCCCGCGTCTGTCCTCCGCTTGTCCCGCGCCTGTCCCGTGTCTGTCCCAGGCCTGTCCTCCGCTTGTCCCGCGCCTGTCCCGTGTCTGTCCCAGGCCTGTCCTCCGCTTGTCCCGCGTCTGTCCCGTGCCTGTCCCGCCCCTGTCCCGTGCCTGTCCCGCCCCTGTCCCGCGCCTGTCCCGTGTCTGTCCCGTGCCTGTCCCGTGCCTGTCCCGCGCCTGTCCCGCGCCTGTCCCGCGCCTGTCCCGCGCCTGTCCCGTGTCTGTCCCGTGCCTGTCCCGCGTCTGTCCTCCGCTTGTCCCGCGCCTGTCCCGTGTCTGTCCTCCGCCTGTCCCGTGTCTGTCCCGTGCCTGTCCCGCGTCTGTCCTCCGCTTGTCCCGCGCCTGTCCCGTGCCTGTCCCGTGTCTGTCCTCCGCCTGTCCCGTGTCTGTCCCGTGTCTGTCCCAGGCCTGTCCTCCGCCTGTCCCGCGCCTGTCCCACGCCTGTCCCGCGCCTGTCCCGCGCCTGTCCCGCGCCTGTCCCGCTCAGACTGCAGTGACGAGCAAAGTCGAAGGATTAGGATGGAAACATTTTTCTCAAACAAACAAATTTCTAGCAGTGAAAAGTCCATTAGGCCCCTTTCACACGGGGGGCGGATCAGTAATGATCAGTAATGATCCGCCTCTGTATGCTCTTTGGGGATCGCTCCGTTGATCCCGCTGAGTCGGCGGGTGACAGAGCGGTCCCCGCACACTGTGGAGGGACCGCCCAGTCTTTTCCCCGCTCTCCCCTATGGGGGGATGGGATGAACACGGACCGCCTGTCCCTGCTCACCCGATCCGATCCGCAGGATCTTCTTCCGTCCGCAGGATCGGATCGTTGCGGAGGCGGACGAGATCGGGTGAGATCCGCTGACACCCGCAATCTCATAGGGAACAATGTATGTCCCTTTTTCACCCGCATGCGCGGCACAAGATATCACACAAACATTTCTGCAGAATCGGACTCTGTGCCGCGCCGCGCGTCGTGCCGCTCGCTTTGATGTCACCGATTTCCTGAGAATAGGTGAGACGCTTTCCTAGGAAGGAGCTTCAGATAAGAAACTCTTTACTGCCCCGCCCCCTTTCCTCAAAGAGTTCCGCAGAACATTGACCCCAAGGAGCTGACACTCTAACGTCCCGCCCCCGAGACCTGGTGTGGTGATTGGCCGGTGTAGAGGGGCCTATAGAAGGCGGGGCGGAGGATCACGGGGGGGCGGGGCTTGTTACCCGTGATGAGCCTTCATTGATTCCTTCTCTGAGATGATTCTTTCCTCTTCTTCTAACATTGAAGAGATTCTAAAGAATACCAAACATTTCATACATTCAGTATGTGACAAAAGTAAGTACCCCCCCCCCCCCCCCTCCCCTCAGTCACATTTCTTGTATTTCATGTGACAACACTGAGGAAATGACATTTTGGGCCGGATTCACGTAGAAGCGTGTAACTCTGTGCGGGCGTAACGTATCCTATTTACGCCACGCCTCCGCAACTCTGACAGGCACGTGCATTATTCACAAAGCACTTGCTCCGTAAGTTGCGGCGGCGTAGCGTTAATTGGTCGGCGTAAGCCCGCCTAATTCAAATGTGTAAGATGTGGGTGTGTTTTATGTAAAATCATCGTGACCCCACGTAAATGACGCTTTTTACGAACGGCGAATGCGCCGTCCGTGAAAGTATCCCAGTGCGCATGCTCCAAATTCACCCGCAAAAAGCCAATGCTTTCGACGTGAACGTAAATTACGCACAGCCCTATTCGCGAACGACTTACGCAAACAACGGAAAATTCAACGCTGGCCCGACATTGGCTGCGCCTCATATAGCAGGGGTAACTTTACGCCGTAAAAGGCCTAACGTAAACGGCGTATCTGTACTGCGACGGCCGGGGCGTACGTTCGTGAATAGGCGTATCTAGCTGATTTACATATTTCTAGGCGTAAATCGGCATACACGCCCCTAGCGGGCAGCGTAAATATGCAGTTAAGATACGACGGCGTAGGCGACTTACGCCGGTCGTATCTTAGCAACATTTAAGCGTATCTCAGCGTAGGCGCACGCCTATGGGCCCCCATTATTTTGAACCCTCTTGTGCATGGAGGTCGCCAGAGCGTCACAGGTTGTCACTGGAGTCCTCTTCCCCTCCCCCATGATGACATCACAGAGCTGGTGGGTGTTGAAGATCTTGCGCTCCTCCCCCTTCCCCCCACAGATGCTCAATAGGGTTTAGGTCTGGAGACATGCTTGGCCGGTCCATCACCTTTGTCCTCAGCTTCTTTAGCAAGGCAGTGGTGGTCTTGGAGGTGTGTTTGGGGTGGTTATCATGTTGGAATACTACCCTGCGGCCCAGTCTCTGAAGGGAGGGGATCATGCTCTGCTTCAGTATGTCACAGTACATGTTGGCATTCATGGTCCCCTCAATTATCTGTAGCCCCCCAGTGCCGGCAGAGCTTCTGCTCATTTACTAAGCTCTGGAGCAACTGCAGAGCGCACAGTCTATTTGTCTTTAGTAAATCAGCCTCATAGTCTCCCACCGCTGCCTCCGTGAGCAGTGAGGAAAGTGGCCCCGATCCTCCTCTTCTGGGGTCCCTCGGCGGCTGTCTCTGGTCCTCCCCGCAGGAACTACACACGTTCATTCGAGCTCCCTCTCATTGTGTGGAGTCCTTGCAGGCGCGCTCCCGTGATACAGCGAGGGGCCACAGCCGCTCACTGTATCACTCGGCCCCGCCCCTCTGTGCGCCGCGTCATTGGATGTAATTGACAGCAGCGCCAGCCAATGGCTGCTCTGCTTTCAATCCATCCGCTCTAGCCAATCAACAGCCAGGCTGAGCGGTGAAGAGGATGTCAGGGCCGAGCGTAGGACTTTCAAGGGGTCAGGTAAGTATTACGGGGGGGGGGGGGGCTGATATAGTCTGAATGCCTACAGAAGGAGGCGTGTTTTGTAACGATGGGCGGTGCTATTGCTTGTGTTAGCTAGCTAAATCGGCCCTGCAAACCCGCCCATCAACATTGAAAAACCCGCCCTTCAGTTGGCTAAACACGCCCTGCAAAGAGGTGTAGGAAGAATAGCAGAGATATATTTGTTTAGGGGATGTGTTTTGAGTTTCGTCAAAAATTCCGCCCCCATCTTAACAGCACCGCCCATCATTACAAAATACGCCAACTTCTGTAGGCATCCGCCCCTCACACAAGCTCGTCATGAAGAAATCCGCGACTTGCACGAGCATCGGGAGCGTGTGGCACAATGTCGCTATTGTGCGCAGGCCCCAGCTACAGCTGATCGTAAATGCCGATGTTCGGAGGCTTTCAGTGGCGCCGTACTGCGCAAGGGGGAGCTGAGCTGCTGGGTCACTGCTAGGAGAGCTGAGCTGCTGATTCACTGCTAGAAGGAGAATGGAGCTGCTGGCTCACTGCTAGAAGGGGGAGCTGAGCTGCTGGGTCACTGCTAGAAGGGGGAGCTGAGCTGCTGGGTCACTGCTAGAAGGAGAGCTGAGCTGCTGGGTCACTGCTAGAAGGGGGAGCTGAGCTGCTGGGTCACTGCTAGAAAGGGGAGCTGAGCTGCTGGTCACTGCTAGAAGGAGAGCTGAGCTGCTGGTCACTGCTAGAAGGAGAGCTGAGCTGCTGAGTCACTGCTAGAAGGGGAAACTGAGCTGCTGGGTCACTGCTAGAAGGGGGAGCTGAGCTGCTGGGTCACTGCTAGAAGGGGAGCTGAGCTGCTGGGTCACTGCTAGAAGGGGGAGCTGAGCTGCTGGGTCACTGCTAGAAAGGGGGAGCTGAGCTGCAGAGTCACTGCTAGAAGGAGAGCTGAGCTGCTGGCTCACTGCTAGAAAGGGGGAGCTGAGCTGCTGGCTCACTGCTAGAAAGGGGGAGCTGAGCTGCTGAGTCACTGCTAGAAAGGGGGAGCTGAGCTGCTGAGTCACTGCTAGAAAGGGGGAGCTGAGCTGCTGAGTCACTGCTAGAAAGGGGGAGCTGAGCTGCTGAGTCACTGCTAGAAGGGGGAGCTGAGCTGCTGGGTCACTGCTAGAAGGGAGAGCTGAGCTGCTGGGTCACTGCTAGAAAGGGAGAGCTGAGCTACTGGGTCACTGCTAGAAGGAGAGCTGAGCTGCTGGGTCACTGCTAGGAGAGCTGAGCTGCTGAGTCACTACTAGAAAGGGGGAGCTGAGCTGCTGGGTCACTTCTAGAAGGAGATCTGAGCTGCTGAGTCACTGCTAGAAAGGGAGAGCTGAGCTGCTGGGTCACTGCTAGAAGGAGAGCTGAGCTGCTGGTTCACTGCTAGACGGAGAGCTGAGCTGCTGGGTCACTGCTAGAAGGGGGAGCTGAGCTGCTGGGTCACTGCTAGGAGATCTGAGCTGCTGAGTCACTGCTAGAAGGGGGAGCTTAGCTGCTGGGTCACCGCTAAAAGGGGGAGCTGAGCTGCTGATTCACTGCTAGAAGGGGGAGCTGAGCTGCTGATTCACTGCTAGAAGGGGGAGCTGAGCTGCTGATTCACTGCTAGAAGGGGGAGCTGAGCTGCTGATTCACTGCTAGAAGGGGGAGCTGAGCTGCTGATTCACTGCTAGAAGGGGCAGCTGAGCTGCTGGGTTACTGCTAGAAGGGGGAGCTGAGCCGCTGATTCACTGCTAGAAGGGGGAGCTGAGCTGCTGATTCACTGCTAGAAGGGAGAGCTGAGCTGCTGGGTTACTGCTAGAAGGGGGAAGCGCTGCGCAGTACCAGACAGGCATTATTCGACAGAGGGCATTTCTCGTCAGAACACCGGTACAAACGGGCACATGTTTGTTTACATTACGCTGCTCCAAAGAGGATGGTCCGATCGATCTGAGCCTTAGGATTATAAAAGAAATCGGACCTCCTGATGGAAATTAGTCCCTGGACCCCGGTGCTGCAAGGAGGAGATATTGCTATGAATGGTTGAGTGTTCTGAAGACTTGTCTATAATAAATGTTGGTGGGAAGTTGCTGATCCTCGGCTCTCTTGTGTCTTTGCAGCGGTGTGGTGGAGTACGACGCCGAGGGTTTCACAAAGCTGACTCTGTTGCTGACATGGAAAGACTTCTGTTTCCTGGTTCACAGTGAGTAGAAACGCTCGAGGCAAACGCTTTCATCTCCAACCCCATCATAAAAACATGTAATTCAATGTGACAGCGTTATCAACGTGCAGATCGGAATTTCTCCTAGAAATACCCATTTCATGGCCTCTAATAAATGCCAAATGTGAAAAACATCTCACCGCCACAACGCCGCTTTGTAAATGTGTTTGTTATTTGGGAACATATTCTGTGGCACTCCGTAGAGCACCCAGATCCATTCATGTGTCACTGCTAAAAGGGGGAGCTGAGCTGCTGGGTCACTGCTAGAAGGGGGAGCTGAGATGCTGGGTCACTGCTAGAAGGGGGAGCTGAGATGCTGGGTCACTGCTAGAAGGAGAAGCTGAGCTGCTGAGTCACTGCTAGAAGGGGGAGCTGAGCTGCTGGGTCACTGCTAGAAGGGGAGATGAGCTGCTGGGTCACTGCTAGAAGGGGAGCTGAGCTGCTGGGTCACTGCTAGAAGGGGGAGCTGAGCTGCTGGGTCACTGCTAGAAGGGGGAGCTGAGCTGCTGGGTCGCTGCTAGAAGGGGGAGCTGAGCTGCTGGGTCACTGCTAGAAGGAGGAGCTGAGCTGCTGGGTCGCTGCTAGAAGGGGAGCTGAGCTGCTGGGTCACTGCTAGAAGGGGAGCTGAGCTGCTGGCTCACTGCTAGAAAGGGGGAGCTGAGCTGCTGGCTCACTGCTAGAAAGGGGGAGCTGAGCTGCTGGGTCACTGCTAGAAGGGGAGCTGAGCTTCTGGGTCACTGCTAGAAGGGGAGCTGAGCTGCTGGGTCACTGCTAGAAGGGGGAGCTGAGCTACTGGGTCATTGCTAGAAGGGGGAGCTGAGCTGCTGGGTCACTGCTAGAAGGGGAGCTGAGCTGCTGGGTCACTGCTAGAAAGGGGAGCTGAGCTGCTGGGTCACTGCTAGAAGGGGGAGCTGAGCTGCTGGGTCACTGCTAGAAGGGGAGCTGTGCTGCTGGGTCACTGCTAGAAGGGGGAGCTGAGCTGCTGGGTCACTGCTAGAAGGGGGAGCTGAGCTGCTGAGTTACTGCTAGAAGGGGGAGCTGAGCTGCTGCGTCACTGCTAGAAGTGGGAGCTGGGCTGCTGGGTAGCTGCTAGAAGGGGGAGCTGAGCTGCTGGGTCACTGCTAGAAGGGGAAGCTGAGCTCCTGAGTCGCTGCTAGAAGAGGGAGCTGAGCTCTGGGGTCACTGCTAGAAGGGGAAGCTGAGCTCCTGAGTCGCTGCTAGAAGAGGGAGCTGAGCTCCGGGGTCACTGATAGAAGGGGGAGCTGAGCTGCTGGGTCGCTGCAAGAAGGGGAGCTGAGCTGCTGGGTCACTGCTAGAAGGGGGAGCTGAGCTGCTGGGTCACTGCTAGAAGTGGGAGCTGAGCTGCTGGGTAGCTGCTAGAAGGGGAGCTGAGCTGCTGGGTCACTGCTAGAAGTGGGAGCTGGGCTGCTGGGTCGCTGCTGGAAGGGGGAGCAGAGCTCCTGAGTAAAAAACTTTGAGAACTTTAGTGCACTTTGAGAATGAATTCCTTCACAGTGCCTTTATCTGTAGACATCAAAGACGGCTTGTTTTAAAGCTCATTTACTGCTTGTTAAAAAATAGTAAATATTTGAATGGCCATCGTTTGCTATAAGCGCAGCAATGCGATGCTTCAGATACTCTCAGGCACGCACGCTCGCTGACAGAAAGCCGGTTCCACAAAAGAAGGACCCGTCTGAAGGCTAATTTGCAAACACAAGATCCCTACTGCCAATTAACATTCCTGCAGACAGAAGAATGCGGAGGAGGGATCAGAAGAGAGAATGAAAATGTTCTCGATAATACGGATGGAAATCAGTGTTGCATTGATGTTGATTTGTCGCAGAGCCGCCATTTTGCGGTGGAGTTCCCCTTTACCATCCAGAAATCCCGATCGGTGGGACGGTGGAGTTTCTGCAGACGTGTTGAAGATGACCTACATCTTTCCATTCCCACACCCAGCCGTGTGTACGGCCCTCGGCACAGCCAGTGTTTTGGCCTGTTGTGGTTTCCCTGGAAACAGCGACAGTGTGAAGGGCTGGAGGGGGGATAAGCTGAAAGTGAAGGGTGTTTGTTACCAGGAATGAGACTGACAGAATGGGTGATATGAGATCTGTGAGCGTTGTGCCAAAGCAAATATCGCTCTCCAGCCGTGCGTGTCAGGACATCGCCGTTCTGTAATTATCGCTGGCACTCCGCTATTTTCTATAACAAGTAGGTGTGTGCGCAGGGCAATTTCCTCCCAATACCCTACAGCACTTTCCACAGGTCCCAGAATCCCCGGCACCATGTGACCACACCCTGCCCGGGTGTCCCCGACCTTTGCAAAGAGGCCTGAAAAGCCCAAAGTCTCTGCAAGAGCTCCAGAGAACAGGACTCTGCAATGGAGTCTGCAAGGTTCCAGTGTCCAACCACAGTGCATGCAAAGTCCCAGCCGTCTGCAACAGCCTGTGCAAAGTGCCAGGGCCCTGCCTAGTGCCTGCAAAGTCCCAGGACCCTGCCTAGTGCATGCAAAGTCCCAGCCGTCTGCAACAGTCTGTGCAAAGTCCCAGGACCCTCCCTAGTGCCTGCAAAGTCCCAGGACCCTCCCTAGTGCATGCAAAGTCCCAGGACCCTCCCTAGTGCCTGCAAAGTGCCAGCCGTCTGCAACAGCCTGTGCAAAGTCCCAGGACCCTGCCTAGTGCCTGCAAAGTCCCAGGACCCTGCCTAGTGCATGCAAAGTCCCAGCCGTCTGCAACAGCCTGTGCAAAGTGCCAGGGCCCTGCCTAGTGCCTGCAAAGTGCCAGGACCCTCCCTAGTGCCTGCAAAGTACCAGGACCCTCCCTAGTGCCTGCAAGGTCCCAGGGCTCTCCCTAGTGCCTGCAAAGTCCCAGGGCCCTCCCTAGTGCCTGCAAAGTCCCAGGGCCCTCCCTAGTGCCTGCAAAGTCCCAGGACCCTCCCTAGTCCCAACCGTCTGCAATAGCCTGTGCAAAGTCCCAGGGCCCTCCCTAGTGCCTGCAAAGTCCCAGGACCCTTCCTAGTGCCTGCAAAGTCCCAGCCGTCTGCAACAGCCTGTGCAAAGTCCCAGGACCCTCCCTAGTGCCTGCAAAGTGCCAGGACCCCCCCTATTGCCTGCAAAGTGCCAGGACCCTCCCTAGTGCCTGCAAAGTGCCAGGACCCTCCCTAGTGCCTGCAAAGTCCCAGCCGTCTGCAACAGCCTGTGCAAAGTGCCAGGACCCTCCCTAGTGCCTGCAAAGTCCCAGCCGTCTGCAACAGCCTGTGCAAAGTCCCAGGACCCTCCCTAGTGCCTGCAAAGTGCCAGGACCCTCCCTATTGCCTGCAAAGTGCCAGGACCCTCCCTAGTGCCTGCAAAGTGCCAGGACCCTCCCTAGTGCCTGCAAAGTCCCAGCCGTCTGCAACAGCCTGTGCAAAGTGCCAGGACCCTCCCTAGTGCCTGCAAAGTCCCAGCCGTCTGCAACAGCCTGTGCAAAGTCCCAGGGCCCTGCCTAGTGCCTGCAAAGTCCCAGGGCCCTGCCTAGTGCCTGCAAAGTCCCAGGGCCCTGCCTAGTGCCTGCAAAGTCCCAGGACCCTCCCTAGTGCCTGCAAAGTCCCAGGACCCTCCCTAGTGCCTGCAAAGTCCCAACCGTCTGCAACAGTCTGTGCAAAGTGCCAGGACCCTCCCTAGTGCCTGCAATGTCCCAGGACCCTCCCTAGTACCTGCAAAGTCCCAGGGCCCCCCCTAGTGCCTGCAAAGTCCCAGCCATCTGCAACAGTCTGTGCAAAGTCCCAGGGCCCTGCCTGGCGCCTGCAAAGTCCCAGGGCCCTGCCTGGCGCCTGCAAAGTCCCAGGGCCCTGCCTGGCGCCTGCAAAGTCCCAGAGCCCTGCCTGGCGCCTGCAAAGTCCCAGGGCCCTGCCTCGCGCCTGCAAAGTCCCAGGGCCCTGCCTCGCGCCTGCAAAGTCCCAGGGCCCTGCCTAGTGACTGCAAAGTCCCAGGGCCCTGCCTCGTGCCTGCAAAGTCCCAGGACCCTCCCTAGTGCATGCAAAGTCCCAACCGTCTGCAACAGTCTCTGCAAAGTGCCAGGACCCTCCCTAGTGCCTGAAAAGTCCCAGGATCCTCCCTAGTGCCTGCAAAGTCCCAGGATCCTCCCTAGTGCCTGAAAAGTCCCAGGACCCTCCCTAGTACCTGCAAAGTCCCAGGGCCCTCCCTAGTGCCTGCAAAGTCCCAGGACCCTCCCTAGTGCCTGCAAAGTCCCAGGGCCCTCCCTAGTGCCTGCAAAGTCCCAGGGCCCTCCCTAGTGCCTGCAAAGTCCCAGGGCCCTCCCTAGTGCCTGCAAAGTCCCAGGACCCTCCCTAGTGCCTGCAAAGTCCCAGGGCCCTCCCTAGTGCCTGCAAAGTCCCAGGGCCCTGCACGATGCTGTAACATTGTATGCACTGGAGCGGGTTTGCTGGGACTCTGCAGATGCTGCTCCAGAGCGCTGAGACTTTGACGCCTGAGAAGTCTGCAGTAGTGTCTGCACCGCGACAGGCCGCGTCTCACATTAGAGTTAAATATCCTTCACCTGCAGGGCTAAATTCAAGGGCTCGTCTCCTCACAGGAATGCATGCAAGGGCCCGGATTTGTAATGATCTGCACAGTGGGGCTCATTCCCTTTTTATAAAAGTTTCCTCCACGGTGCGGGAAAGTGTGACACCCAAAGCTGCAGACAGTGATAGACTCTCTCGATCTTCATAGGGCCACGCACCAAAATGCTCACTTTTCAGATGGCGCCAAAATCCCCGATTCACCCGTTGCATCCCATAACCCGCCGCGTGGCGCGTCACTCCCGCCGCACGCTGTTTGGGTTCGCAGTTCGAAGTGACAGTTCATGTCATGATTACATAAACAGCCCCATACAACAGTGAGGAGTTGTCTACAATCTGTGATATGTGGTGAATCACTTACTCCAGCCGGCTATTTTTAGGCCCCGGCAGCTCTGTGAGCCATAAAAAGACGCAGCACAGATAAAGAGCATTGTAATTGTTTACAGAAGCTTGTGAAACAGCGGCAGCCATGCGGAACCAGATGAGTAAGCCAGAGGGGGGTCTGCTGGCACTTTCCCTGCGACTTACTCATCAGTCACTGTCTGTAGATGAGGCTGCCGGGACTGTGACTCAGCCTGTGTGATGAAACAACACAGGAGGAGAAGACAATGTGCTGCTATCCAGCTGTGGGGGGACTACAAGTACCAGCAGATCCTTCCAAGCCGTAGAGGGCTCATTAACATGTAGGAGCAGTCAGCATGCTTGTATTCAGCTGTGGGGGGACTACAAGTACCAGCAGATCCTTCCAAGCCGTAGAGGGCCCATTAACATGTAGGAGCAGTCAGCATGCTTGTATTCCGCTGTGGGGGGACTACAAGTACCAGCAGATCTGTCCAAGCAGTAGAGGGCCCATTAACATGTAGGAGCAGGCAGCATGCTTGTATCCAGTTGTGGGGGGACTACAAGTACCAGCAGATCCGTCCAAGCAGTAGAGGGCCCATTAACATGTAGGAACAGTCAGCATGCTTGTATTCCGCTGTGGGGGGACTACAAGTAGCAGCAGATCCGTCCAAGCAATAGAGGGCATATTTACATGTAGGAGCAGTCAGCATGCTTGTATTCAGCTGTGGGGGGACTACAAGTACCAGCAGATTCGTCCAAGCAGTAGAGGGCATATTTACATGTAGGAGCAGTCAGCATGCTTGTATTCAGCTGTGGGGGGACTACAAGTACCAGCAGATCCGTCCAAGCAGTAGAGGGCCCATGTACATGTAGGAGCAGTCAGCATGCTGGTATTCAGCTGTGGGGGGACTACAAGTACCAGCAGATCCTTCCAAGCAGTAGAGGGTCCATTTACGTGTAGGAGCAGTCGGCATGCTTGTATTCCGCTGTGGGGGGACTACAAGTACCAGCAAATCCGTCCAAGCCGTAGAGGGCCCATTTACGTGTAGGAGCAGTCAGCATGCTTGTATTCAGCTGTGGGGGGACTACAAGTACCAGCAGATCCGTCCAAGCAGTAGAGGGCCCATTACCATGTAGGAACAGTCAGCATGCTTGTATTCCGCTGTGGGGGGACTACAAGTACCAGCAGATCCGTCCAAGCAGTAGAGGGCCCATTACCATGTAGGAACAGTCAGCATGCTTGTATTCAGCTGTGGGGGGACTACAAGTACCAGCAGATCCGTCCAAGCCGTAGAGGGCCCATTTATGTGTAGGAACAGTCAGCATGCTTGTATTCCGCTGTGGGGGGACTACAAGTACCAGCAGATCCTTCCAAGCAGTAGAGGGTCCATTTACGTGTAGGAGCAGTCGGCATGCTTGTATTCCGCTGTGGGGGGACTACAAGTACCAGCAGATCCGTCCAAGCAGTAGAGGGCCCATTACCATGTAGGAACAGTCAGCATGCTTGTATTCAGCTGTGGGGGGACTACAAGTACCAGCAGATCCGTCCAAGCCGTAGAGGGCCCATTTATGTGTAGGAACAGTCAGCATGCTTGTATTCCGCTGTGGGGGGACTACAAGTACCAGCAGATCCTTCCAAGCAGTAGAGGGTCCATTTACGTGTAGGAGCAGTCGGCATGCTTGTATTCCGCTGTGGGGGGACTACAAGTACCAGCAGATCCTTCCAAGCAGTAGAGGGCCCATTACCATGTAGGAGCAGGCAGCATGCTTGTATCTAGCTGTGGGGGGACTACAAGTACCAGCAGATCCGTCCAGGCACTAGAGGGCCCATTTAGGTGTAGGAGTAAGCTGCATTTAGACATTCAGCTGGTGGGGGGGGGGGTACTTCAAGTACCAGAGGGCCCATTACTAAAAGTACCAGCAGATTTTTCCAAGCAGTAGAGGGCCCATTAATGTGTAGGAGCAGCCAGCATGTTGGTATCCAGCTGTGTGGGGGGGGGGGGACTTCAAATACCAGCAGACCCTTCCAAGCAGTGGAGGGCCCATTAACATATATGACCAGCCAGCATGCTTGTATTCAGCTGTGGGGGGACTACAAGTAGCAGCAAACCCTTCCAAGCAGTAGAGGGCCCATTTACATGTAGAAGTAGACTGCATGTAGGCATTCAGCTGGAAAGGGGGGGGGGTCTTCAAGGTACCAGAGGGCCCATTACTACAATTACCAGCAGACCCTTCCAAGCAGTAGAGGGCCCATTTACGTGTAGGATCAGGCAGCATGCTGGTATTGAGCTGTGGGGGGACTACAAGTAGCAGCAGATCCTTCCAAGCAGTAGAGGGCCCATTTACGTGTAGGATCAGGCAGCATGCTGGTATTGAGCTGTGGGGGGATTACAAGTAGCAGCAGACCTTTTCACGCAGTAGAGGGCTCAGTTGGATGTAGGAGTAGGCGGCATGAAGCTGCAGGAGGGACAAGTACCAGCAGACCCTTCCAAGCAGTAGAGGGCCCATTTACATGTAACAATAGGCAACATGCTGGTATCCAGCTGTATGGGGGGGGGGGGGGGGGGCAACAAGTACCAACAGACCCAAGCAGTAGAGGGCCCATTTACGTGTAGAAGCAGGGAGCATGCTGGTATCTCCTAGTTGGGGGTATTACAATACAAGCACCAGCAGCCCCTTCCAAGCAGTAGAGGGGCCATTTACATGTAACAGTAGGCAGCATGCTGGTATCCAGCTGTGGGGGGACAACAAGTACCAGCAGACCCTTCCAAGCAGTAGAGGACCCATTTACGTGTAGGAACAGGCAGCATTCCAGCATCCAGATGTGGGGGGGACTACAAATACCAACAGACCCTTCTAAGCAGTAGAGGGCCCATTTACACATAGGAGCAGCCAACATGCTGGTATTCAACTGGCGGGGATTGGGGACTACAAGAACCAACAGACCCTTCCAAGCAGTAGAAGGCCTAGTTGGATGTAGGGGTAGGTGGCATGAAGCTGCAGGAGGCACAATTCCCAGCAGACCCTTCCACGCAGTAGAGGTCCCATTTACGTGTAGGAGCGGGCAGCACACCAGCATCCTGATATGGGGGGACTACAAGTTCCAGCAGACCCTTCCAATCAGTAGAGGTCCCATTTACGTGTAGGAGCGGGCAGCACACCAGCATCCTGATATGGGGGGACTACAAGTTCCAGCAGACCCTTCCAATCAGTAGAGGTCCCATTTACGTGTAGGAGCGGGCAGCACACCAGCATCCTGATATGGGGGGACTACAAGTTCCAGCAGACCCTTCCAATCAGTAGAGGGCCCATTTACGTGTAGGAGCAGGCAGCACACCAGCATCCTGATATGGGGGGACTACAAGTTCCAGCAGACCCTTCCAATAGTGGAGGGCCCATTTACGTGTTTGAGTTTCGGGAATGCATGTCTCTGCAATGCACATCAACACACATTATACGCATTGCTGTAATGCGATTCTGAATGACAACCACACTCACATGCGTTGCAGAGCCTCAATGCATTGCGATGCACCACAATGTGCTGCCTTACAAGTTTCGTCCCGCGTTCCGTTTCCGTGATGTTTTAGCGCATTGGCAGTCCATTGAGTTAAAAATTCCTTCAGTTCCATCTAAAATGTATATGTCCTGAATCCTGATAATGTGTTCCTGAAAAGGACCTCCTCCGGGGGATTCTCTTCTGACACTTTTAGCTGCATTTGATGTGTTTTAACAAGATTAACCTTTGACCCGAGGCCAGTGATGTCACCAGCCCTGAACAATGGCTCTTGTGTGGTCTCGGCGGGGGTGTTACTGTTAATAAAGTTTCCTGGGTAATTTCCCAGCCGGCCATTACATCCTCATCATTAGCTCTCGGCATTTTAGCCGAAGACGTCATTTGTCACAGAACACCCGGGACACCACAAAGGGCCCGGGAACCCTGGACTGCGAGGACTTCTCATCCCAAAACTGGAT
This sequence comes from Rana temporaria, assembly GCF_905171775.1. NCBI lineage: Eukaryota > Metazoa > Chordata > Amphibia > Anura > Ranidae > Rana > Rana temporaria. The sequence continues at coordinate 480,260,837 of NC_053492.1, read as the reverse complement.
CACTGAGCCGATCACATCAGTCTCTACAGAGGAGCTTACACTCTAATGTCCCCTCCCCCCACAGTCACATCAGTCTCTGTACAGAGGAGCTTACACTCTAATGCCTCCCCCCCCCCACAGTCACATCAGTCTCTGTACAGAGGAGCTTACACTCTAATGTCCCCTCCCCCACAGTCACATCAGTCTCTGTACAGAGGAGCTTACACTCTAATGTCCCCTCCCCCACACAGTCACATCAGTCTCTGTACAGAGGAGCTTACACTCTAATGTCCCCTCCCCCACAGTCACATCAGTCTCTGTACAGAGGAGCTTACACTCTAATGTCCCCTCCCCCACAGTCACATCAGTCTCTGTACAGAGGAGCTTACACTCTAATGTCCCCTCCCCCCCACATCACATCAGTCTCTGTACAGAGGAGCTTACACTCTAATGTCCCCTCCCCCACATCAGTCTCTGTACAGAGGAGCTTACACTCTAATGTCCCCTCCCCACTGTCACATCAGTCTCTGTACAGAGGAGCTTACACTCTAATGTCCCCTCCCCCTCCCCACTGTCACATCAGTCTCTGTAAAGACGAGCTTACACTCTAATGTCTCCTCCCCCCCCACAGTCACATCAGTCTCTACAGAGGAGCTTACACTCTAATGTCCCCTCCCCCCCCCCACAGTCACATCAGTCTCTGTACAGAGGAGCTTACACTCTAATGTCCCCTCCCCCTCCCCCACATCAGTCTATGTACAGAGGAGCTTACACTCTAATGTCCCCTCCCCCCCACATCACATCAGTCTCTGTACAGAGGAGCTTACACTCTAATGTCTCCTCCCCCCCACAGTCACATCAGTCTCTGTACAGAGGAGCTTACACTCTAATGTCCCCTCCCCCCCACATCACATCAGTCTCTGTACAGAGGAGCTTACACTCTAATGTCCCCTCCCCCCACAGTCACATCAGTCTCTGTACAGAGGAGCTTACACTCTAATGTCCCCTCCCCCCCCACAGTCACATCAGTCTCTGTACAGAGGAGCTTACACTCTAATGTCCCCTCCCCCCACAGTCACATCAGTCTCTGTACAGAGGAGCTTACACTCTAATGTCCCCTCCCCCCCACAGTCACATCAGTCTCTGTACAGAGGAGCTTACACTCTAATGTCCCCTCCCCCCACATCACATCAGTCTCTGTACAGAGGAGCTTACACTCTAATGTCCCCTCCCCCCCACAGTCACATCAGTCTCTGTACAGAGGAGCTTACACTCTAATGTCCCCTCCCCCCACATCACACCAGTCTCTGTACAGAGGAGCTTACACTCTAATGTCCCCTCCCCCCCACAGTCACATCAGTCTCTGTACAGAGGAGCTTACACTCTAATGTCCCCTCCCCCCACATCACATCAGTCTCTGTACAGAGGAGCTTACACTCTAATGTCCCCTCCCCCACACATCACATCAGTCTCTGTACAGAGGAGCTTACACTCTAATGTCCCCTCCCCCACATCACATCAGTCTCTGTACAGAGGAGCTTACACTCTAATGTCCCCCTCCCCTCACAGTCACATCAGTCTCTGTACAGAGGAGCTTACACTCTAATGTCCTCTAATTGTTCCTGATATGAAAACACTCAAATCTTCTCCTTGTAGGATCAGCACAGGACTCCCAGAAATCTCCACCCTCCTGATATATGAGGGAGGAGACAAAGATATACGAGGGAGGAGACAAAGATATACGAGGGAGGAGACAAAGATAGACGAGGGAGGAGACAAAGATAGACGAGGGAGGAGACAAAGATAGACGAGGGAGGAGACAAAGATAGACGAGGGAGGAGACAAAGATATACGAGGGAGGAGACAAAGATAGACGAGGGAGGAGACAAAGATAGACGAGGGAGGAGACAAAGATATACGAGGGAGGAGACAAAGATAGACGAGGGAGGAGACAAAGATATACGAGGGAGGAGACAAAGATATACGAGGGAGGAGATAAAGATAGACGAGGGAGGAGACAAAGATATACGAGGGAGGAGACAAAGATATACGAGGGAGGAGACAAAGATATACGAGGGAGGAGACAAAGATATACGAGGGAGGAGACAAAGATATACGAGGGAGGAGACAAAGATATACGAGGGAGGAGACAAAGATAGACGAGGGAGGAGACAAAGATAGACGAGGGAGGAGACAAAGATATACGAGGGAGGAGACAAAGATATACAAGGGAGGAGACAAAGATATACGAGGGAGGAGACAAAGATATACGAGGGAGGAGACAAAGATATACGAGGGAGGAGACAAAGATAGACGAGGGAGGAGACAAAGATATACGAGGGAGAAGACAAAGATATACGAGGGAGGAGACAAAGATAGACGAGGGAGGAGACAAAGATAGACGAGGGAGGAGACAAAGATAGACGAGGGAGGAGACAAAGATAGACGAGGGAGGAGACAAAGATAGACGAGGGAGGAGACAAAGATAGACGAGGGAGGAGACAAAGATATACGAGGGAGGAGACAAAGATATACGAGGGAGGAGACAAAGATATACGAGGGAGGAGACAAAGATAGACGAGGGAGGAGACAAAGATATACGAGGGAGGAGACAAAGATATACGAGGGAGGAGACAAAGATATACGAGGGAGGAGACAAAGATAGACGAGGGAGGAGACAAAGATAGACGAGGGAGGAGACAAAGATAGACGAGGGAGGAGACAAAGATAGACGAGGGAGGAGACAAAGATAGACGAGGGAGGAGACAAAGATAGACGAGGGAGGAGACAAAGATATACGAGGGAGGAGACAAAGATAGACGAGGGAGGAGACAAAGATATACGAGGGAGGAGACAAAGATAGACGAGGGAGGAGACAAAGATATATGAGGGAGGAGACAAAGATAGACGAGGGAGGAGACCAAGATAGACGAGGGAGGAGACAAAGATAGACGAGGGAGGAGACAAAGATAGACGAGAGAGGAGACAAAGATAGACGAGGGAGGAGACAAAGATAGACGAGGGAGGAGACAAAGATATACGAGGGAGGAGACAAAGATAGACGAGGGAGGAGACAAAGATATATGAGGGAGGAGATAAAGATAGACGAGGGAGGAGACAAAGATATATGAGGGAGGAGACTCGTCACACACAGACCTGTGATATATGTGTGTCTGGCCAACATGTGGGCCCCAGATGTGGCCCTCGTCACTCACTTACAGTAAATTAGCATCGGGGGCCCCTGAGTGACGGTCATTGTACTCTCCAGCTGAGAGAGCGTGTCCCCCCCCCCCGACTCATCATCCCCTCCTGCTTCCCCCCCCCCCCCGACTCATCATCCCTTCCTGCTGCTTCCCCCCCCCCCCCCCCCGACTCATCATCCCTTCCTGCTGCTTGCCCCCCCCCCCCCCCCCCCCACTGATTATCCCCTCCTGCTTTCCGAAAAGTCAGATGATGATTCTAGAGGGGTCTCCAGGGGCACCTTGTATATTATACATATTATTATTATACAATATTATTAAAGAGAAGACTTCTGATATGGGGGGGGGGGGGGGATTCTGGTGTGAAGGGAAGTGAATAATATACAAATATTCACTTCCCTTCACACCAGAATCCCCCCCCCCCCCCCCCTCATATCAGAAGTCTTCTCTTCACACCAGAATCCCCCCCCCACCCCCATATCAGAAGTCTTCTCTTCACACCAGAACCCCCCCCCCTCATATCAGAAGTCTCCCCTTCACACCAGAATCCCCCCCCCCCCATATCAGAAGTCTTCTCTTCACACCAGAATCCCCCCCCCCCCCCCATATCAGAAGTCTTCTCTTCACATCAAAAGACTCCCAAAATTTGAACCCAATTTTCTCTATTTTATTTTAGAAAGGCCTCCTCTTCTCTGTTACCTGGAATGACCCCTAATGAATAACATAGAAGTTTGGAGCATGCGCGCTGAGCTCTTGTCCCAATGCCAATCAGATGCCGGCTTTGCCGGGGGAGCTGGAAAGGGCCCCACGTTATCCCGGGTCTCCTTATCTGTTTGGAGGTGCTGATCCCTGTTACTATTTGCTTTGCTTTTCTTCTACCTGGAAAGGTCTTAGTAACGCTTCAAAACTTTGCCAGCCGTCGCTAAGCTTCTGATAAAAAGTTTAGTACCACCCAAGCCCTGCGCAAACACCAAGGACGCGGGATCCAACCAATGGGAGCCATGGACCTTTCCAATATAGTGTATACACAATATTACCAAAAGTATTGGGACGCCTGCCTTTACATGACCTTTAATGGCATCCCAGTCTTCGTCTGTAGGGTTCAATATTGAGTTGGCCCCGCCCTTTATAGCCATAACCGCTTCAACTCTTCTGGGAAGGCCATTCACAAGGTTGGCTGCACTGATGGGCACTAATTGGCAGCCCTGATAGGCTGTCTTCATAGGCCGCAATGATGAGATTTCACGTATCAGCTGGCCCTTGTTCTGGGCCCCAAGTGTCAGTGAGTCAATGTCCTGAGATTCCACGTGTCAGTTGGCCCTTGTTGTGGGCCTCCAAGTGTCAGTTGGCCCTTGCTGTGGCCCCCCAAGTGTCAAGTGTGTCAATGACCTCAGATTTCAAGTGTCAGTTGGCCCTTGCTGTGGCCCCCCAAGTGTCAGTGAGTCAATGTCCTGAGATTCCACGTATCAGTTGGCCCTTGTTGTGGCCCCCCAAGTGTCAGTGAGCCAATGTCCTGAGATTCCACGTGTCAGTTGGCCCTTGTTGTGGGCCCCCAAGTGTCAATGAGTCAATGTTCTGAGATTCCACGTGTCAGTTGGCTTTTATTGTGGACCCCCAAGTGTCAGTGAGTCAATGTCCTGAGATTTCAAGTGTCAGTTGGCCCTTGCTGTGGCCCCCAAGTGTCAGTTGGCCCTTGTTGTGGGCCCCCAAGTGTCAATGAGTCAATGTTCTGAGATTCCACGTGTCAGTTGGCCCTTGTTGTGGGCCCCCAAGTGTCAGTGTGTCAATGTCCTGAGATTTCAAGTGTCAGTTGGCCCTTGCTGTGGCCCCCAAGTGTCAGTTGGCCCTTGCTGTGGCCCCCAAGTGTCAGTTGGCCCTTGCTGTGGCCCCCAAGTGTCAGTTGGCCCTTGCTGTGGCCCCCAAGTGTCAGTTGGCCCTTGCTGTGGCCCCCCAAGTGTCAGTGAGTCAATGTCCTGAGATTCCACGTATCAGTTGGCCCTTGCTGTGGCCCCCCAAGTGTCAGTGAGCCAATGTCCTGAGATTCCACGTGTCAGTTGGCCCTTGCTGTGGCCCCCAAGTGTCAGTTGGCCCTTGCTGTGGCCCCCCAAGTGTCAAGTGTGTCAATGACCTCAGATTTCAAGTGTCAGTTGGCCCTTGCTGTGGCCCCCCAAGTGTCAGTGAGCCAATGTCCTGAGATTCCACGTGTCAGTTGGCCCTTGTTGTGGACCCCCAAGTGTCAGTTGGCCCTTGTTGTGGACCCCCAAGTGTCAGAGAGTCAATGTCCTGAGATTCCACGTGTCAGTTGGCCCTTGTTGTGGACCCCCAAGTGTCAGTTGGCCCTTGTTGTGGACCCCCAAGTGTCAGAGAGTCAATGTCCTGAGATTCTAGGTGTCAGAATTTAATAGCGCCAAAAATCACGTGTCAATTTGCCATTGTTCGTGGCTCCTGTGTCATTGTTTTCGGGGACAATCTTCTGTGTCATTCTTCTGGGAATCTAGAAGGGGGAATGTGTCATGTTGTAGAATCCCCAAAAGTCAGAATGTTTAGAATTGTAAATTTTGCTGATTTTTCGTTTTTTTCTTTAATCCCCATTTATCATCACTGTGATAGGATTGTCTGTTGGGATTTGATGAGGTTTTCATTTTTTATTATATAAATCATTTTTCTTTTCCTTTCTGTAATGTAACATATCCAATACAATCTAATTTCTTCATAAATGTAGGCCGAAATGTATTCTGCTACACGTCTTTAGTAAAAAAAAAAATGCCAACAAATATATATTAATTGGTTTGTGTGAAAGTCAAACTCTGGGAAATATCCAATAATCAACCAATCCTGATGTACTGACGGCCGATCTCATTTCTTAAGGCCCTAAAATGTCAGGATACTACAAATACCCCCCACCAGGGCCACCATCAGGGGGGTACAGGCATTACACCTATAAGGGGCCCAGTGGTCCCCAGATGCCCGGTTGGCCCCCCTTTTTTAAAATTCAAATATTTTTTTGCATTACACCTGTAAGGGGCCCGATGGTTCCCAGGGGCCCGGCTGGCCCCCCCTTTTTTTTTTTTTTTTTTTGCATTACACCTTACAGGCCCAGCTGGCCCCCCTCTCGTTTTTTTTTTTTTTCATATTTAATAATTTTGTTTTTATTTTATTTTTTTGCATTACACCTGTAAGGAGCCCGATGGTCCCCAGGGCCCGTTACAGGCCCGGCTGCCCCCCCCCCCCCCGTATTTTTTTTATGTATTTTTTTTTTTATATATATATATATTGCATTACACCTGTAAGGGGCCCAATGGTCCCCAGGACCCCTTACAGGCCCGGCCGGCTCCCCTCCCGTTTTTTTATTTTTTTTGCATTACACCTGTAAGGGGCCCGATGGTCCCCAGGGCCCCTTACAGGCCCGGCTGGCCCCTCCTACCGTTTTTTTTTTATTATTTTTTTTGCATTACACCTGTAAGGGGTCCAATGGTCCCCAGGGCCCCTTACAAGCCCGGCTGCCCCCCCCCCCCTCCCGTTTTATTTTAATTTTTTGCATTACACCTGTAAGGGGCCCAATGGTCCCCAGGACCCCTGGCATGCCCCCTCCCATTTTTTTTACATTGCACCTGTAAGGGACCCTCTGGTCCCCAGGGTTATTATCTCAGGAGAGAAGAGATTACACTTGTTTTTTTTTTGTCAGCACCCCCAAACCCCCCCCCCCCCCCCCGCCACCTGGTCAGTTCTCTGCTCCAGGGGGGCTCTGCCTAAAGCTGTGTAAGGGGCCCCAAAATTTATGATGGCTGCCCCGCCCCCCCAAATGCCCCCTTTTTGGAAAGTGGACAGTCCAAGGTATTTAATAAGAGGAGTGGTGAGTTTTTTGAAGTTGTAATTCTTTTTACATACTGTAACCAGTGCAGTGGAGTCGTCATGTGATTGGTGTGGCGTTAATCAGGGACACTTATTGGTGACAGCATGTAAAAAAAAAATTTAATAGTTTTTTATTGTTTTACATTTTTTTTTTGTTTCATGCTTTTATTAGATTAGTTCAGTGTCCCCATAGTAACACTCGGGGAAGAGGATTTTTTTATGTATTTTTTCATTACATTGTTATAGCTTAAAAAAATGCTAGTAAAATCCCTTTTATTAATTTAGGCAGAAATGTTGCCCCCGGGCCCCCCTGTTTAGCTGATGAGGCCTGGGCCCCATACAACAGGACTGTCCTTATATTCTTTGTACTCGCTTTGCTACAAAACTCAGGCAGGCTGGTAGTGGGAGGGATTTCCTTGGACTACCCTGCAGTATTTTTGTTTGCCAGTGTCCTGTCCTCCTGTAGGCGGCAGTATAACCCCAACACTTACACAGCAATGAACTCGAATCATAACTATATTATAAGCTTTGGGTTGGGTTCTCCTTTAGAAGTCAAATAGCAAAGAAATAAAATTCCTTACTTCATAACAAGGTGTGAGTCACGTGTGCGGATCGTGTTTATTGCATCAGCGGCGTTCACCTGACAGGAGTCACCTGATATTAATGGCATCATCAGCGAGGATTAGAGCCGCCGCGTTTATTGTGCTCTTAGTCACCAAACAGCCGGTCGCATATATTACCTTCATTTTGCTTTTGCTTGTTGATTCGTCAGGCTTCACACCTCTGTCACCTTATGGGGGGGGGGCGGGGTACCATACCAGGCCACATGCCTGGGGGAGATACATAAGTAGGGGGTTACTTAGAGCAGTGGCCCCCAACCTTTTTGGTACCGGGGACCGGCTGCGTGGAAGAAAATGTTGCCAAGGCCCGGTTTGGGGGGGAGTTCGGAGATGGCATGCAGGGGGTAAGTGATTTTTCGCGGGCAATTTGTCAGCGCATTATTTCTATTATTACATTGTAGTAATAAATAAAAAAGTTAAACCCACCATAAAGCAGAATCAGTGGGAGCTTTGAGCGTGTCACTTGCCATGCTGCCTGCCACCAGATGTGGTAGGGCCCCAACAGATGAAGGCAGTGCCCCCTCCACAGATGAAGGCAGTGCCCCCTCCACAGATGAAGGCAGTGCCCCCCTCCACAGGTGAAGGAATAGCCCCCCTCCACAGATGAAGGTATAGCCCCCCTCCACAGATGAAGGCAGTGCCCCCCTCCACAGATGAAGGCAGTGCCCCCCTCCACAGGTGAAGGTATAGCCCCCCTCCACAGATGAAAGTAGTGCCCCCACTAGGCAATGGGGGGGGGGGCAATGTGCTAATTTCTAACTTGGGGTAGAGTTGGAATATTGGTGCTAAGTGGGGGAGGGGGGTAATGGTGCTAAGTGGGGGGATGTTTGGGGAGAGAGGGGCTACTTGGGATAAGTGGGGGATATTTGGGATACATGAGAGGAGGGGAGAAACATTTGGGATACGTGGAGGGACATTGGGGATAAGTGAAAGGCATTGTGGATAAGTGGGGGGGGGGGGGAGAGGAGAGACATTAGAGATAAGTGGGGGGACATTGGGGGGACAGGAGGAACATTGAGGACTTTAAGTGGGGGAGACATTGATGCTCTGTGTATGTACATCCGTTTCACATACCGCAGTTCACTTGGTCAATCAGCCGCAGATCCATACCCCTGGAGATGTCTTTTCATTGCACGCGGGGACCGGGGTAGAGCTGGCGCCGCAGCACCAGTGCCAGAGTGGCTGCCACAACGTAGGGGAAATCATCCAATCCAGAGAGGAGGAAGAGAAGACAGCGGCGGTTCACACAGCAAGGCGGAGGCGGGACTCCTGGAGCAATCCAGCCCTGCCACCGCATGTGACCTCCGTTTGTCCAATCTCTGAATGGAGCCTGGTGGCCGAAGCCCAGAGCACAGCCAGTCACGCAGCGGCAGCCCTGAGCCCAGCCCACCGCAGACACACACACTATGTCGGCGAGGCGAGGAACGCCATTTCCTACAGTCGGCCGCCGGGCTCTCTCATGCCGCCTGCTCGCACCCGCGGCCCGGCTGCCTGAGAAAAACTCCCCCTGGCGGATAAGGCGCGTCACGACTTTCCGAAAGTAGCTGAACCGCGAGTTGGCTCTATACAGCGCCTGCGCAGTCAGCTCTACACGGCTCCTAGTCGGTGCGCAGGCGCCGTATAGAGCCGACTCGCGGTTCAGCTACTTTCGGAAAGTCGTGACGCGCCTTATCCGCCGGGGGGAGTTTTTCTCGGGCACGTCAATCATATGGGCGAAGTCCCAGGTGACATTGCGGCACTGCACAGGAACGCCCACTCCCGCGGGAGCGAGTACCCGGAAGCCAGGAGGAAAATACCAATAATACCGTATGTACACCCCCCCCAAATACAAGCCCTTTGGGCAAACTCTCACATCCGCATGTTGACCTTTACAACAAAGGTCAAATTGCACCTTGGCATGATCAATGGGTTCTATGTTTAACCAGCTGGACTCTCTCCACAACCCCCACTATCCTCCAGGTTCAGGTATCCTCAAAGATGTCAGCAGGATGAAACACGTAGGGGTGTGGCTACACAGAGCATAGCGAGAGAGGCCTGTCAGCCTATGTGTTTTTTTTGTTTTTTTTTGGAGTATTAAAATACACGGATCTGCCATTTCACTACCTGAGCTGTGGATGATTGATGGAGCCCTAAGGAGGGTAGTGAGGTTTCAGGGGAGAGTCCAGCTGGTTAAACGTAGATCCCATTGATCATACGGTTTCTCTCTCTCACTATGCTCCGTATTAGCCATGAGCAGACCACGCCCTACATGCTTCGTCATGCTGACATCATCGGGGGCGCTTGATCCCAGAGGATAGTGAGGTTTCTGGGGAGAGTCCAGCTGGTTAAACGTAGATTCCATTGATCATACTGTTTCTCTCTCTCTCTCACTATGCTCCATATTAGCCATGAGCAGGCCACACCCTACATGCTTCGTCATGCTGACGTAATCGGGGGCCCTTGATCCCAGAGGATAGTGAGGTTTCAGGGGAGAGTCCAGCTGGTTAAACGTAGATCCCATTGATCATACGGTTTCTCTCTCTCACTATGCTCCATATTAGCCATGAGCAGGCCACGCCCTACATTCTTTCGTCATGCTGACATCATCGGGGGCCCTTGATCCCGGAGGATAGTAAGGTTTCTGGGGAGAGTCCAGCTGGTTAAACGTAGATCCCATTGATCATACTGTTTCTCTCTCTCTCACTATGCTCCGTATTAGCCATGAGCAGGCCACGCCCTACATGCTTCGTCATGCTGACGTAATCGGGGGCCCTTGATCATCCAGTCTCTCACTATGCTCAGTGCATTTTGTTGTGTTGATGTCATCAAGAGCCTCTGATCCTGGTAGGGTAGTGAGGTTTCTGGGGATCCCATGGATCATACAATTCTGTGTGGCCATACCCAAGCCCTGCCCTACACATTTCGTCATGCTGACATCATCGAAGGCCCTTGACTGCAGATAGTGAGGTTCCTGGGGAGAGTCCAGCTACTTAAATGTAGATCCTGTTGATCATACAGTCTCTCTCAGGCTCCACCCTACATGTTTCGTCATGCTGACGTCATCAGGGGCCCTTGATCCCAGAGGATAGTGAGATTTCTGGGGAGGGTCCAGCTGGTTAAACGTAGATTTTTTTGATTATACAGTTTCTCTATCATGCTCTGTGTAGCCATGCCCAGGCCACGCCCTACATGTTTAGTCATGCTGACATCATCGAGGGCCCTTAATCCCAGAGGATTCTACCAAGAGTCCAGCTGTTTAAATGCTCAGTGTAGCCATGCCCTGGCCATGCCCTACCGGTTTCATCATGCTGACATCATTGGGACCCCTTGATCCTGCAGGATAGTGAGGTTTCTGGGGAGAGTTCAGCTGGTAAAACCTAGATCCCAATCATCATACAGTGTCTCGCTCACTATGCTCTATGTAGCCATACCCAGGCCCTGCCTTACATGTTTTGTCATGCTGACATCATCAGGAGCCCTTGATCCCGCAGGATAGTTAGGTTTCTGGGGGAGGGTCCATCTGGTTAAATGTAGATTCCATTGATTATACGGTTTCTCTCTCAGGCTCTGTGTAGCCATGCCCAGACCATACCCTACATGTTTCGTCATGCTGACGTCATCGAGGGCCCTCGATCCCAGAGGATTCTGGGGAGAGTCCGGCTGTTTAAATGCTCAGTGTAGCTATGCCCAGGCCACGGCCTACACGTTTCGTCATGCTGACGTCATCAGTGACCCTTGATCACCGGAGGATGGTGAGATCTTTGTTATGAGGTGAACATGTTGAGGTGAAAGTGTTCCGAATAGGGTTGTTTTCGGTGGAGGTTTCTTCTTGCCCATACCTATTGCGCTTTCTTGAAACTTTATTGCACTGGATATAATACCCATATGGATAGAAGCTCAGCTTCACATTTGGACTTATTTTAATTATTATTGTTGGATTGTATGTTTGACGCATTATCAATGCCCTATTGATAAATATTGTATGGATCTAGCTCAGGACAATATGAATCCATTTTTCGGGGTCACCGTTTTGTTGCTCTTTATAAATAGGAATTGTGCCGGATTATTCCATAGAAAACGTTTGTATTCTCGAGGCTCCTCTGTTGTAGAATGTTCAGTCATTGCTACGCATGGAGAGGTCTGCATGCAGAACATACATAGCCTGAGGACCCGGCCACAGACCTGGAGATTGCCGGCCGGTCTCTACAGCCTGAACCATCTTACCCCGCCCCCGAGGAACCCCTTCAAATACCTTCCAGGGCTCAGAGAACCTTCTGCTAATAATTATTATATGTAAGACTCAAGAGACGTATTAGTGGCCCCTCTACACTGGGGGCAAGCAATAAAACATTGGTGATCAGTGGGAAGAATGTTCCTTACATTGGTGATCAGTGAGAAGAATGTTCCTTACATTGGTGATCAGTGGGAAGAATGTTCCTTACATTGGTGATCAGTGAGAAGAATGTCCCTTACATTGGTGATCAGTGAGAAGAATGTCCCTTACATTGGTGATCAGTGAGAAGAATGTCCCTTACATTGGTGATCAGTGAGAAGAATGCTCCTTACATTGGTGATCAGTGGGAAGAATGTCCCTTACATTGGTGATCAGTGAGAAGAATGTCCCTTACATTGGTGATCAGTGGGAAGAATGTTCCTTACATTGGTGATCAGTGGGAAGAATGTTCCTTACATTGGTGATCAGTGGGAAGAATGTTCCTTACATTGGTGATCAGTGAGAAGAATGTCCCTTACATTGGTGATCAGTGAGAAGAATGTCCCTTACATTGGTGATCAGTGAGAAGAATGTCCCTTACATTGGTGGTCAGTGAGAAGAATAATCCTTACATTGGTGATCAGTGGGAAGAATGTTCCTTACATTGGTGATCAGTGGGAAGAATGTCCCTTACATTGGTGATCAGTGAGAAGAATGTCCCTTACATTGGTGATCAGTGGGAAGAATGTCCCTTACATTGGTGATCAGTGAGAAGAATGTCCCTTACATTGGTGATCAGTGAGAAGAATGTCCCTTACAGTGGTGATGATCAGTGAGAAGAATGTCCCTTACATTGGTGATCAGTGGGAAGAATGATCCTTACATTGGTGATCAGTGAGAAGAATGTTCCTTACATTGGTGATCAGTGAGAAGAATGTCCCTTACATTGGTGATCAGTGAGAAGAATGTCCCTTACATTGGTGATCAGTGAGAAGAATGTTCCTTACATTGGTGATCAGTGGGAAGAATGTCCCTTACATTGGTGATCAGTGAGAAGAATGTTCCTTACATTGGTGATCAGTGGGAAGAATGTTCCTTACATTGGTGATCAGTGAGAAGAATGTTCCTTACATTGGTGATCAGTGGGAAGAATGTCCCTTACATTGGTGATCAGTGAGAAGAATGTCCCTTACATTGGTGATCAGTGAGAAGAATGTCCCTTACATTGGTGATCAGTGAGAAGAATGTCCCTTACATTGGTGATCAGTGAGAAGAATGTCCCTTACATTGGTGATCAGTGAGAAGAATGTTCCTTACATTGGTGATCAGTGAGAAGAATGTCCCTTACATTGGTGATCAGTGAGAAGAATGTCCCTTACATTGGTGATCAGTGAGAAGAATGTCCCTTACATTGGTGATCAGTGAGAAGAATGTTCCTTACATTGGGGATCAGTGAGAAGAATGTTCCTTACATTGGTGATCAGTGAGAAGAATGTCCCTTACATTGGTGATCAGTGAGAAGAATGTTCCTTACATTGGTGATCAGTGGGAAGAATGTTCCTTACATTGGTGATCAGTGGGAAGAATGTTCCCTACATTGGTGATCAGTGGGAAGAATGTTCCTTACATTGGTGATCAGTGGGAAGAATGTTCCTTACATTGGTGATCAGTGGGAAGAATGTTCCCTACATTGGTGATCAGTGAGAAGAATGTCCCTTACATTGGTGATCAGTGAGAAGAATGTCCCTTACATTGGTGATCAGTGGGAAGAATGTTCCTTACATTGGTGATCAGTGAGAAGAATGTTCCTTACATTGGTGATCAGTGGGAAGAATGTTCCTTACATTGGTGATCAGTGGGAAGAATGTTCCTTACATTGGTGATCAGTGGGAAGAATGTCCCTTACATTGGTGATCAGTGAGAAGAATGTCCCTTACATTGGTGATCAGTGGGAAGAATGTCCCTTACATTGGTGATCAGTGGGAAGAATGTCCCTTACATTGGTGATCAGTGAGAAGAATGTCCCTTACATTGGTGATCAGTGGGAAGAATGTCCCTTACATTGGTGATCAGTGAGAAGAATGTCCCTTACATTGGTGATCAGTGGGAAGAATGTTCCTTACATTGGTGATCAGTGGGAAGAATGTCCCTTACATTGGTGATCAGTGGGAAGAATGTTCCTTACATTGGTGATCAGTGGGAAGAATGTCCCTTACATTGGTGATCAGTGAGAAGAATGTCCCTTACATTGGTGATCAGTGAGAAGAATGTCCCTTACATTGGTGATCAGTGAGAAGAATGTCCCTTACATTGGTGATCAGTGAGAAGAATGTCCCTTACATTGGTGATCAGTGAGAAGAATGTTCCTTACATTGGTGATCAGTGAGAAGAATGTCCCTTACATTGGTGATCAGTGAGAAGAATGTCCCTTACATTGGTGATCAGTGAGAAGAATGTCCCTTACATTGGTGATCAGTGAGAAGAATGTTCCTTACATTGGGGATCAGTGAGAAGAATGTTCCTTACATTGGTGATCAGTGAGAAGAATGTCCCTTACATTGGTGATCAGTGAGAAGAATGTTCCTTACATTGGTGATCAGTGGGAAGAATGTTCCTTACATTGGTGATCAGTGGGAAGAATGTTCCCTACATTGGTGATCAGTGGGAAGAATGTTCCTTACATTGGTGATCAGTGGGAAGAATGTTCCTTACATTGGTGATCAGTGGGAAGAATGTTCCCTACATTGGTGATCAGTGAGAAGAATGTCCCTTACATTGGTGATCAGTGAGAAGAATGTCCCTTACATTGGTGATCAGTGGGAAGAATGTTCCTTACATTGGTGATCAGTGGGAAGAATGTTCCTTACATTGGTGATCAGTGGGAAGAATGTTCCTTACATTGGTGATCAGTGGGAAGAATGTCCCTTACATTGGTGATCAGTGAGAAGAATGTCCCTTACATTGGTGATCAGTGGGAAGAATGTCCCTTACATTGGTGATCAGTGGGAAGAATGTCCCTTACATTGGTGATCAGTGAGAAGAATGTCCCTTACATTGGTGATCAGTGGGAAGAATGTCCCTTACATTGGTGATCAGTGAGAAGAATGTCCCTTACATTGGTGATCAGTGGGAAGAATGTTCCTTACATTGGTGATCAGTGGGAAGAATGTCCCTTACATTGGTGATCAGTGGGAAGAATGTCCCTTACATTGGTGATCAGTGAGAAGAATGTCCCTTACATTGGTGATCAGTGAGAAGAATGTCCCTTACATTGGTGATCAGTGAGAAGAATGTCCCTTACATTGGTGATCAGTGGGAAGAATGTCCCTTACATTGGTGATCAGTGGGAAGAATGTCCCTTACATTGGTGATCAGTGAGAAGAATGTCCCTTACATTGGTGATCAGTGGGAAGAATGTCCCTTACATTGGTGATCAGTGGGAAGAATGTCCCTTACATTGGTGATCAGTGAGAAGAATGTCCCTTACATTGGTGATCAGTGGGAAGAATGTCCCTTACATTGGTGATCAGTGGGAAGAATGTCCCTTACATTGGTGATCAGTGAGAAGAATGTCCCTTACATTGGTGATCAGTGGGAAGAATGTCCCTTACATTGGTGATCAGTGAGAAGAATGTCCCTTACATTGGTGATCAGTGGGAAGAATGTCCCTTACATTGGTGATCAGTGAGAAGAATGTCCCTTACATTGGTGATCAGTGAGAAGAATGTCCCTTACATTGGTGATCAGTGGGAAGAATGTCCCTTACATTGGTGATCAGTGGGAAGAATGTCCCTTACATTGGTGATCAGTGAGAAGAATGTCCCTTACATTGGTGATCAGTGAGAAGAATGTTCCTTACATTGGTGATCAGTAGGAAGAATGTCCCTTACATTGGTGATCAGTGAGAAGAATGTTCCTTACATTGGTGATCAGTGAGAAGAATGTCCCTTACATTGGTGATCAGTGAGAAGAATGTCCCTTACATTGGTGATCAGTGGGAAGAATGTCTCTTACATTGGTGATCAGTGAGAAGAATGTCCCTTACATTGGTGATCAGTGGGAAGAATGTCCCTTACATTGGTGATCAGTGGGAAGAATGTTCCTTACATTGGTGATCAGTGAGAAGAATGTTCCTTACATTGGTGATCAGTGAGAAGAATGTCCCTTACATTGGTGATCAGTGGGAAGAATGTCCCTTACATTGGTGATCAGTGAGAAGAATGTCCCTTACATTGGTGATCAGTGAGAAGAATGTTCCTTACATTGGTGATCAGTGAGAAGAATGTCCCTTACATTGGTGATCAGTGAGAAGAATGTCCCTTACATTGGTGATCAGTGAGAAGAATGTCCCTTACATTGGTGATCAGTGAGAAGAATGTCCCTTACATTGGTGATCAGTGGGAAGAATGTTCCTTACATTGGTGATCAGTGAGAAGAATGTCCCTTACATTGGTGATCAGTGAGAAGAATGTCCCTTACATTGGTGATCAGTGGGAAGAATGTCCCTTACATTGGTGATCAGTGGGAAGAATGTCCCTTACATTGGTGATCAGTGAGAAGAATGTCCCTTACATTGGTGATCAGTGAGAAGAATGTCCCTTACATTGGTGATCAGTGGGAAGACTGTCCCTTACATTGGTGATCAGTGAGAAGAATGTTCCTTACATTGGTGATCAGTGAGAAGAATGTCCCTTACATTGGTGATCAGTGAGAAGAATGTCCCTTACATTGGTGATCAGTGAGAAGAATGTCCCTTACATTGGTGATCAGTGAGAAGAATGTCCCTTACATTGGTGATCAGTGGGAAGAATGATGAAGACCCCCTAGTGGCCTCTGGGGGTATTGCGGTTGGCAAAGGCTGGTGCTGAAGATACATGGGTGACAATTCTCCTCTTGTTGGGTAATTAGAAAGGCGTTGAACTTGTCATGTGACTGGCGGGTGAAGTCGGGTGATTATTCGGGTTGATATCAGATCTTTGATGTAGCGATTTATTTCACTCTCTTCCTTGTCCTGTGATTCTTTCCTCTTCTATTTCCTCTTCTCTGCTCAATACAAAGCAATCTATTCAGAGGTGAAATTTAGCTTTAACCCCTTCCATACCGGGGGGGGGGGGGGAACTTATACACCTTCCGTTTTTTTTTTTGTTTCAGTTACAAAACATTGGGCCAGATTCAAGAAGCAATTACGCCCGTGTAACCATAGGTTACACGGCGCAATTGCTTACTTGCTCCGGCGTTACGAATGCTCCTGATTCAGGAACCTCGTTACACCGACTGCAGCCTAAAATCTGCGCGGCATAAGGCTCTTATGCCACGCAGATTTTAGGCTGCATTCTTGCGGGGGCCGCTAGGGGGCGCTCCCATTGTGATCAGCGTATAGTATGCAAATTGCATACTACCACTGATTCACAAACTTGCGCGGGAGTTTTCGTACGGCAACTTTAGCGTAAGGCTGCTCCTGCTAATAGCAGGCGCAGCCAATGCTAAAGTATAGCGGCCCTTCCCGCGCCGTGAAATTTGAATTTCACGTCGTTTGCGTAAGTGATTCGTGAATGGCGCTGGACGCCATTCACGTTCACTTTGAAGCAAATGACATCCTTGCGACGTCATTTGCCGCAATGCACGTCGGGAAAGTTTCCCGACGGAGCATGTGCTGTACGCTCGGCGCGGGAGCGCGCCTAATTTAAATGATTCCCGCCCCCGGCAGGATCATTTACATTGCGCGCGCTTATGCCGGGCAATTTTGCCGGCGCGCCCTCGCAATTTACGGAGCTACTGCTCCGTGAATCGAGGGCAGCGCAAAATATTTGCGGGGGCGCAGGGCAAAATCGTTGCCCTGTGCCTCCGCAAATATTGCGCGGATCTCTTTGAATCTGGGCCACTGTAAATAAGTAAATTTTCTCCTTCACTGATGGGCACTGATGGTACTGCACTGACGGGCACCAATAAGGCGGCACTGATGGGCACCGATGAGGTGGCATTGATGGGCACTAATATGCGGCACTGATAGGTGGCACTGATATGCAGCAAGGATGGGCACTGATAGGTGGCACGGATGGGCACGGATAGGCGACAAGGATGGGCACTGATAGGAAGCATGGATAGGCACTGATATGTGGCACGGATGGGCATGGGTGGGCACTGATAGGTGGCATGGATGGCCACAGATAGGCGGCATGGTTGGGCACATATAGGCGACACGGATGGGCATGGATGGGCACTGATAGGTGGCATTGATGGGCATGGGTGGGCACTGATAGGTGGCACTGATGTACTGTAATGTGTTGTACTAATGGATGCCAATCAGTGCCAAACAATGCCTGCCAATCAGTGATGCCCATTTGGGGCACTGATTGGCATCCATTGTGGGCACTGATTGGCATCCATTATTCATCTCTGATTGGCATCCCTGGTGGTCTGGTGGCATCCCTGGTGGTCCAGTGTGGGCATCCTCTGGGGGGGCTGCGCTGATAATCGATCAGCACAAACCCCCCCCCCCTGTCAGAGGAGCAGGCGATTGGAATGAAATGAATGGCAGGGAACGATCGTCTTCTTCCTCTCTGTCCTCCTATAACCCGCACACAACGCACAGCCGTGACCCGGGAACACCCCTCCCCCACCCCGCGCTCATTGCTCAATGGAAACGCGTCTTTTCTTTTTCTCTCGGTCTTGTAAACAGTTCTGTAGAGAATGTTCTGTGTGGAGCGGAACGCGGAGCGCGGAGCCGGGTGATTCCAGGTGACTTCCTGGCCGTCTGAATTCCAGGCGTGACGACTGCTGATCGCTTTCTTCCTCGCCGTCCAGCGCGGCCGCCCGCAGCAACTCTGTCATTGTCCCCCCCGGGATCACACGGATCGAGACATCTGGGGTCTCTCTATAAAGAGGACCTGTCACCGTCTATTACTGTCATATATATTCTCTGTGATCACTATAACAATAAATTAAAGGGACAGTGTCAATAATAAAAAAAAGATTTAAATCAGAGGTCTTCCAACTACGGCCCTCCAGTTGTTCAGGAACTACAATTCCCATCATGCCTAGTCATGTCTGAATGTCAGAGTTTTGCAATGCCTCATGGGACGTGTAGTTCCGCAACAGCTGGAGGGCCGTAGTTTGAGGATCCCTGATTTAAAGGGACAGTGTCAAAATATAAAAAAATAAATAAAATAAAAATAGATTTAACGCGTACAGTGTCAAGATAGTATAAAATAAAAATTTAAAGGGACAGTGTCAAAATAATAAAAATAAATAAACGAAATAATAAAAAAATAAAAATAAAGATTTTAAAGCGACAGTGTAAAAATATTAAAATAAAGATTTAAAGGGATAGTGTCAAAATAATAGAAAATAAATAATAAAAAATAAATAAAATAAAGATTTAAAGGGACAGTGTCAAAATATAAAAAAATAAAAATAGATTTAACATGTACAGTGTCAAAATAATATAAAATAAAAATTTAAAGGGACAGTGTCAAAATAATAAAAATAAATGAAATAAAAATAAAGATTTAAAGGGACAGTGTCAAAATAATAAAAAATAAATAAACAAAATAATAAAAAAATAAAGATTTTAAAGCGACAGTGTCAAAATATTAAAATAAAAATAAAGATTTAAAGGGATAGTGTCAAAATAATAAAAAATAAATAATACAAAATAAATAAAATAAAGATTTAAATGGACAGTGTCAAAATAATAAATAAAATAATAATTAAAAAAAAAAGTTTTAAACGGACAGTGTAAAAAGATTTAAAGCAGGGGTCTTCCAACTACGGCCCTCCAGTTGTTCAGGAACTACAATTCCCATCATGCCCAGTCATGTCTGTGAATGTCAGAGTTTTGCAATGCCTCATGGGACGTGTAGTTCCGCAACAGCTGGAGGGCCGTAGTTTGAGGATCTTTGATTTAAAGGGACAGTGTCAAAATATTAAAAAATAAATAATAAATAAAATAAACATAGATTTAACGTGTACAGTGTCAAAATAATTTAAAATAAAAATAAAGATTTAAAGGGACAGCGTCAAAATAATAAAAATAAATGAAATAAAAATAAAGATTTTAAAGGGACAGTGTCAAAATATTAAAATAAAAATAAAGATTTAAAGGGATAGTGTCAAAATAATAATAAATAAATAAAAATAAAGATTTAAAGGGACAGTGTCAAAATAAATAATAAATAAAATAAAGATTTAAAGGGACAGTGTTAAAATAAATAATAAATAAAATAAAGATTTAAAGGGACAGTGTCAAAATAATAATTAAAAAAAAAAGATTTAAAGGGACAGTGTCAAAATAAAAATAAAAAAATAATAACAATCATTTTTTTATTTTATTTTTTTATGGTTGAACTGGATGTATCTTTTTTCAACCTGACTAACTATGTAATAAATAAAAAAAAACAATTTTAGTGCCCCCCTCCCCCTGTCCTCATGCGCAGTCATGAACGCACACGTGCCGCTCCGCTCCCGGATGCACACAAGCCGCGATCCTCCCGCACACATGACCTCCTCGCTACGTATAAATTGGTGACCTGTGAAGGCTTTTAAATCGTTGCCTATGGATTGTAAAATTTACATCATTCGTCGCTATCCCGCGAGTGTGCGCAATTATAAAGCGTGACGTGTTTGGTATCTATTTACTCGGCGTAGCATCATCTTTTTTTATATTTTACCCAAACATTTGGGTGTTATATTGTTTTTTTTTTGTGTGTTAAAATTTTAAAAAGCGTATTTTCCCCCAAATAATTGTTAACCTCCCCCTCCCGCCGCCCTCCGGTGCTTCTTCCGACTCACCTGTGCGATCGGTGAGTCAGTGACAGGATCCGCCGGCCCCTGATGCTGATCATAGAGATTTCCGGCAGACCAGATGGTCACCGGAGTCTCTATGATCGTCGGAGGCCGGGCGCGATGTTATGACGTCACGCCCGGCCTCTGCATTTAAAAAAAAAAAAACGCCGGCGCTTCGGCTGGGAAGTGGTGATTGTTTTTTTATTTTAAGCTTCTAGAGGTGAGATGTGACCCCTCCCCCCCCCCCCCCCATATCTCACTGTGAAGAGGACCTGTCATGTCATTTTCCTATTACACAGGATGTTTACCTTCCTTCTAATAGGAATAAAAGTGATCAAAAATGTATATATATTTTTTAAAGTGTCAAATTAATTTTTTTTTAAAGAAAAATTAACAATAAAATATATATATATATATATATATATATATATATATATATATATATATAGTTTTTAAAGTGCCTCTGTCCCCATGTGCTCGCACGCAGAAGCGAACGCCTACGTAAGTCCCGCCCACATATGAAAACGGTGTTCAGACCACACATGCGAGGTGTCACCGCGAACGTTAGAGCGAGAGCGATAATTCTAGCCCTAGACCTCCTCCGTAACTCATAACATGTAGCCAGTAAAAAAAAATAAAGCGTCGTCTATGGGGATTTTTAAGTAGCGAAGTTTGGCGCCATTCCACAAGCGTGCGCAATTTTAAAGGGTGACATGTTGGGTATCAATTAACTCGGCGTAACTCCATCTTTCACAATATGCAAAAAAAACTTGGGCTTACTTTACTGTTTTTTTTTCCAAAGCATCCCCAAAAATTGCTGCGCAAATACCGTGCGAGGTAAAAAGTTGCAACGACCGCCATTTTATTCTCTAGGGTTTCGGCTAAAATATATATATATATATATAGGGCTAGATTCAGGTAGCTGCGCCCCTTCTTACAGCGGCGCAGCGTATCGTATTTACGCTGCGCCGCCGTAAGTTTGAGAGGCAAGTGCTGTATTCACAAAGCACTTGCCTCCTAACTTACGGCGGCGTATCGTAAATGGAGCCGGCGTAAGCGCGCGTCATTCAAATGATATTGAGGGGGGCGTGTTTTATTTAAATTAGGTTGACCCCTCGTATTTCACGTTTTTTTACGAACGGCGCATGCGCCGTTCGTGAAAAAATCCCAGTGCGCATGCTCAAAATTCCGACACAAATCGGCATTGCTTTCGACGTGAACGTAAATTACATCCAGCCCTATTCGCAAACGACTTACGCAAACGACGTAATAAATTCAAATTTCGAAGCGGGAACGACATCCATACTTAACATTGGCTGCGCCACCTAATAGCAGGAACAACATTACGCCGAAAAAGCCTTACGCAAACGATGTAAAAAAACTACCGCCGGGCGCATGTACGTTCGTGAATCGACGTAACTAGGTAATTTGCATATTCTACGTCGAAAACAACGGAAGCGCCCCTAGCGGCCAGCGAAATATTGCAGACAATTATACGCCGCCGTATTCAAGTTACGTCGGCGGAGGAAGCCAATTTTTTTAGCGTATCTGCCTTTGAGAATCGGCGTAACGATACTCCGGCGCAGATTTCAAATTACGGCGACGTATCTGGAGATACGCCGGCGTAAAAGCTACCTGAATCTGCCCCTTAATGTTTGGGGGTTCTATGTAATTTTCTAGCAAAAAAATTGTGATTTTTACACGACGGAGAGAAATGTCAGAATTGGCCCGGTGAAGGGGTTAAAGGGCCATTTTTTTTATTTTTTTATTTTTTATAGCATTTTAGTGTAAATATGAGACGTGACGTCTTTCTGACCCCTCCCCCGGATCTCATATATAAGAGGACCTGTCACGCTTTTCTCTATTACAAGGGATGTTTACATTCCTTGTAATAGGAATCAAAGTGACACAATTTTTTTTTTACTTTTTTAAACAGTGTAAAAATAAAGAAAATAAAGTAAAAAAAATTTAAAGCGCCCCGTCCCGACGATCTGGCACGCAGAATTGAACGCATACGTGAGCAGCGCCCGCATATGAAAACGGTGTTCACACCACACATGTGAGGTATCGCCGCGATCGTTAGAGTGAGAGCAATAATTCTAGCCCTAGACGACCTCTGTAACTCAAAACATGCAACCTGTAGATTTCTTTAAACATGGAGATTTTTAAGGGTAAAAGTTTGTCGCCATTCCACGAGCGGGCGCAATTTTGAAGCGTGACATGTTGGGTATCAATTCACTCGGCGTAACATTATCTTTCACAATATAGAAAAAAATTGGGCTAACGTTACTGTTATCTTATTTTTTAATTTAAAAAAAGGTGTATTTTTTCCATGAAAAAAATTGCGCTTGTAAGACCGCTGTGCAAATACGGTGTGACGGAAAGTATTGCAACGACCGCCATTTTATTCTCTAGGGTGTTAGGAAAAAAATTTAGAATGTTTGGGGGTTCTAAGTAATTTTCTAGCAAAAAATCGTTTTTAACTTGTTAACACCGAGTCTGAAAAAGAGGCTCGGGGCTGAAGTGGTTAAAAAAAAATACTGCATGCCACACAAAATAGCAACACCCGCCATATTATTCTGTAAGGTTTCTGCTAAAAAATATATATAAAATGTTTGGGAGGTTCTAAGTAATTTTCTAGCAAAAAGTACAGATTTTTACATGTAAGCTAAAAGTACTACAAAAGGCCTGGGGGGGGGTGAAGGGGTGAGGACGCGGGGGGGGTCAGGAGGGGAGTGGGGGAAGAGGGGGATGGGGTGAGGACGCGGGGGGGGGGGGTGGAGTGGGGTCAGGAGGGGGTGGGGGAAGAGGGGTATGGGGAGAGGATGCGGGGGGGGGGGGGTCAGTCAGGAGGGGGGTGGGGAAAGAGGGGGATGGGGTGAGGACATGGGGGGTGGAGTGGGGTGGGGGAAGAGGGGTATGGGGAGAGGATACGGGGGGGGGGTCAGTCGGGGGGGGTCAGTCAGGAGGGGGGTGGGGAAAGAGGGGGATGGGGTGAGGACACGGAGTGGGGTGGGGAAAGAGGGGGATGGGGTGAGGACACGGGGTGGGGGTGGAGTGGGGTGGGGGAAGAGGGGTACGGGGAGAGGATGCGGGGGGGGGGGCAGTCAGGAGGGGGGTGGGGAAAGAGGGGGATGGGGTGAGGACACGGGGGGGTGGAGTGGGTTCAGGAGGGGTGGGGGAAGAGGGGTACGGGGAGAGGATGCGGGGGGGGGTCAGTCAGGAGGGGGGTGGGGGAAGAGGGGGATGGGGTGAGGACACGGGGGGGGGGGTGGAGTGGGGTCAGGGGGGGTGGGGAAGAGGGGTATGGGAAGAGGATGCGGGGGGGTCAGTCAGGAGGGGGGTGGGGAAAGAGGGGGATGGGGTGAGGACACGGGGGGGTGGAGTGGGGTCAGGAGGGGTACGGGGAGAGGATGCGGGGGTCAGTCAGGAGGGGGGTGGGGAAAGAGGGGGATGGGGTGAGGACACAGGGGGGGGTAGAGTGGGGTCAGGAGTGGGTGGGGGAAGAGGGGTACCGGAAGAGGATGCGGGGGGGGTCAGTCAGGAGGGGGGTGGGGGAAGAGGGGGATGGGGTGAGGACACGGGGGGGTGGAGTGGGGACAGGAGGGGTGGGGGAAGAGGGGTACGGGGAGAGGATGCGGGGGGGGGGTCAGTCAGGAGGGGGGTGGGGGAAGAGGGGGATGGGGTGAGGACACAGGGGGGGGGGGTAGAGTGGGGTCAGGAGGGGGTGGGGGAAGAGGGGTACGGGAAGAGGATGCGGGGGGGTCAGTCAGGAGGGGGGTAGGGGGATGGGGTGAGGACACGGGGGGGGGGGTGGAGTGGGGTCAGAAGGGGGTGGGGGAAGAGGGGTACGGGAAGAGGATGCGGGGGGGTCAGTCAGGAGGGGGGTGGGGAAAGAGGGGGATGGGGTGAGGACACAGGGGGGGGGGGGTAGAGTGGGGTCAGGAGGGGGTGGGGGAAGAGGGGTACGGGAAGAGGATGCGGGGGGGTCAGTCAGGAGGGGGGTAGGGGGATGGGGTGAGGACACGGGGGGGTGGAGTGGGGTCAGGAGGGGGTGGGGGAAGAGGGGTACGGGAAGAGGATGCGGGGGGGTCAGTCAGGAGGGGGGTGGGGAAAGAGGGGGATGGGGTGAGGACACAGGGGGGGGTAGAGTGGGGTCAGGAGGGGGTGGGGGAAGAGGGGTACGGGGAGGGGAATGCGGGGGGGGGGTCAGTCAGGGGGGGTCAAGTGGTTTATAAACACTGTTTTTGTTGTCTCTCGGCTGGTAAATGTCTCTCTGTGTCTCCTCAGTTGACCTTCCTCTGTATTTCCCGCGGGATCAGCCCACCCTGACCTTCCAGTCCGTCTATCACTTCACCAACAGCGGGCAGCTCTACTCCCAGGCCCAGAAGAATTACCCCTACAGCCCCCGCTGGGACGGCAACGAGATGGCCAAGAGAGCCAAGTAAGTGTAACTCCGCCCCCTATGTCCTCCATATTGGTCAGGCTCTAGTCCAAAGATCCCATGAAGTCGGAGGGGGGGGGGGGGGGTCTTGTTGTTCACCAAAGGGCTGAGGTCAGCGCAGGGGGCACAATGGGGTGCAATGCTCTCCCGCGGGCACTGCCTGTCAGATAAGCCGCGTTTCACAAACGCAGTGAGAACTGAAATTGAAGCGCCGCACCGCTGCTGAGAGGTCCCGATACAACTTTATTCCATTCACCACCAATGACACCAACAATGGGGCCCAGTGACACCAATGATGGGGCACAATTCCTCCCAATGACTGGGGCGTGCTCTGTATGGGGCGTGCTATTTATGGGGCGTGCTCTGTATGGGGCGTGCTATTTATGGGGCGTGCTCTGTATGGGGCATGCTATTTATGGGGCGTGCTCTGTATGGGGCGTGCTCTGTATGGGGCGTACTCTGTATGGGGCGTGCTATGTATGGGGCATGCTATTTATGGGGCGCGCTTTGTAGGGGGCGTGATATTTGTGGGGCGTGCTATTCATGGGGCGTGCTCTGTATTTGACGTGCTGTATACAGTAATAAAGTTGCCTTTTTTATTTCTGCTGAAACGCGTAGAGCGATGCCGGGGGCAGCACACGTTATGAATCCAGAGCCCGTGATCTACATTACCAGTATCCGGACGAAGGCTGTTGTAGTGTTACACCAGATGATGGGACACTATTCCTCCCACTGACACCAATGATGGGACACTATTCCTCCCACTGACACCAATGATGGGACACTATTCCTCCCACTGACACCAATGATGGGACACTATTCCTCCCACTGACACCAATGATGGGACACTATTCCTCCCACTTAAACCAATGATGGGACACTATTCCTCCCACTGACACCAACCATGATACACTATTCCTCCCACTGACACCAATGATGGGACACTATTCCTCCCACTGACACCAATGCTGGGACACTATTCCTCCCACTGACACCAGTGATGGGACACTATTCCTCCCACTGACACCAATGATGGGACACTATTCCTCCCACTGACACCAATGATGGGACACCATTCCTCCCACTGACACCAATGATGGGACACTATTCCTCCCACTGATACCAATGATGGGACACGATTCCTCCCACTGACACCAATGATGGGACACTATTCCTCCCACTGACACCAATGATGAGACACTATTCCTCCCACTGACACCAATGATGGGACACTATTCCTCCCACTGACACCAATGATGGGGCACTATTCCTCCCACTGACACCAATGATGGGGCACTATTCCTCCCACTGATACCAATGATGGGACACTATTTCTCGTACTGGCACCAATAATGGGACACTATTCCCCCCACTGATACCAATGATGGGACACTATTCCTCCCACTGATACCAATGATGGGACACTATTCCTCCCACTGACACCAATGATGGGACACTATTCCTCCCACTGACACCAATGATGGGACACTATTCCTCCCACTGATACCAATGATGGGACACTATTCCTCCCACTGACACCAATGATGGGGCACTATTCTGCCCACTGACACCAATGATGGGACACTATTCCTCCCACTGACACCAATGATGGGACACTATTCCTCCCACTGACACCAATGATGGGACACTATTCCCCCCACTGACACCAATGATGGGATACTATTCCTCCCACTGATACCAATGATGGGACACTATTCCTCCCACTGATACCAATGATGGGGCACTATTCCTCCCACTGACACCAATGATGGGATACTATTCCTCCCACTGATACCAATGATGGGACACTATTCCTCCCACTGACACCAATGATGGGATACTATTCCTCCCACTGACACCAATGATGGGACACTATTCCTCCCACTGACACCAATGATGGGACACTATTCCTCCCACTGACACCAATGATGGGACACTATTCTTCCCACTGACACCAATGATGGGACACTATTCTTCCCACTGACACCAATGATGGGACACTATTCCTCCCACTGATACCAATGATGGGACACTATTCCTCCCACTGATACCAATGATGGGCACTATTCTCTCCTGGCGTCCTCTCTATGATGTCGCCCACGTTGGGGTGACCCGGCCGCGGCTCTCCTGTGGCTCCTCCCAGCAGATGCGGAGTCTCGGTACAAGTCTCGTCTCGCTCGGCTCCTCTAATCCCGGTAATTATCGTTTTCTGACATTTCTATTTCGGAGTCTTAATCGCGCATTACATCCCCTTCAGGAGATTATCGCCTTAATTACATCTTTTTTCACTTTGCAGTGATACCCTTCACTTCACATGACACTAATGGCGGCTGTGTCCCCGCCCCCGCCGCTCAGCCCCGCCCCTCCCCCGGCTCAGTGTAGGACTGTCAGCTGCAGATGTGAGAATCTCGTCCAAAGGGAATCTCCGCACTCTTTGTTTCTGGGTGCGGACGCTCCGCTATATACACCAGGATAATACATATACAGGGGTTGTAATTCTGACCATCCAGCCCTGAGATTTACAAGCTCTGCCACGTAGCACAGCCCTGGAAGGGACCGGGTCTCTCTCTCCTGCAGTTCAGTTTTAGGTCTTGTTCCCTCCCCCACCAGCCTGTGATTGGGCACTAAAGGGAGTAGTAGCAGCCTGATGATGTCATCTCTCTGGCTCTCACCTATCAGCTTTCTCCTCTTTAACACATAGGCACTGCTGATTGGCTCCTTGTGCTGCCCCTCCCCCACTGAGCTCTGCTTTGGGCGGGGTTCACACTCCTGCGGGGAGTTGCAGGAATGGCACCGGAATTGCACCTCTTCCCGCACTTCTTCCCGCACCTCTTCCCGCACTTCTTCCCGCACCTCTTCCCGCACCTCTTCCCGCACCTCTTCCCGCACTTCTTCCCGCACCTCTTCCCGCACTTCTTCCCGCACCTCTTCCCACACTTCTTCCCGCACCTCTTCCCACACCTCTTCCCACACTTCTTCCCGCACCTCTTCCCGCACCTCTTCCCACACCTCTTCCCGCACTTCTTCCCGCACCTCTTCCCACACCTCTTCCCACACTTCTTCCCGCACCTCTTCCCACACCTCTTCCCACACTTCTTCCCGCACCTCTTCCCGCACTTCTTCCCGCACTTCTTCCCGCACCTCTTCCCACACTTCTTCCCGCACCTCTTCCCGCACCTCTTCCCACACTTCTTCCCGCACCTCTTCCCACACCTCTTCCCGCACTTCTTCCCGCACCTCTTCCCACACCTCTTCCCACACTTCTTCCCGCACCTCTTCCCGCACCTCTTCCCGCACTTCTTCCCGCACCTCTTCCCACACTTCTTCCCGCACCTCTTCCCGCACTTCTTCCCGCACTTCTTCCCGCACTTCTTCCCGCACCTCTTCCCACACTTCTTCCCGCACCTCTTCCCGCACCTCTTCCCACACTTCTTCCCGCACCTCTTCCCGCACCTCTTCCCGCACCCACAACCACCCGCAGCCGAAACGCACCGCTCTTATGGAGGAGGTCCACCCAGGGGAAAAAAAACTACTTCCTGCAAACTGCGGTCATTGTACGTCGATCAGTGTCGTGTCACTTGTTGCCCAGCCCCCCACACAGTTAGAATCACTCCCTAGGACACACTCAACCCCTTCCTCGCCCCCTAGTGGTTAATCCCTTCCCTGCCAGTGTAATTTTCCCAGTAATCAGTGCATTTTTATAGCTCTGATCGCTGTATAAATGACAATGGTCCCAAAATAGCGTCAAAAGTGTCCGATGTGTCCGCCACAATGTCGCAGTCACGATAAAAATCGCTGATCGCCGCCATTACTAGTAAACAAAAATATATATATGAATAAAAATGCAATAAAACTATCCCCTATTTTGTAAACGCTATGGGCCGGATTCAGGTACATTGGCGTATCTTTGAGCCGGTGTAGCGCATCTCATATGCGCTACGCCGACGTAACATTGAGAGGCAAGCAGAGTATTCACAAAGCACTTGCTCCCATATTTACGCCGGCGTAACGTAAATGGGCCGGCGTAAGCCCGCGTAATTCAAAGTAGGCAGGCAGTGGGCGTGTTGTATTAAAATGAATCGTGACCCCATGTAATTGCATGGCCGTACGAACGTCGCATGCACGCGCATGCTCAGAATCACGTTGCATATACTCCCTAAGATATACGACGGCTCAATGTGTACGACGTTAACGTAACCTACGCCCAGCCCCGTTCACGTACGACTTACGTAAACGACGTGAAATATGACGCGTTTCCGACGTTCATACCTTAGCATGACTTACCCCTGCTTTATGAGGGGTAAACTTATGCCGGATGTATGCCCTACGTAAACGGCGTAGATTACTGCGACAGGCGTAAGTACGTACGTGAATCGGCATATCTAGCTCATTTACATATTCAACGCGTAAATCAATGGAAGCGCCCCTGGCCGCCAGCGTAAATATGCGCCCAAGATACGACGGCGTAAGGAGACTTACGTCGGTCGCAGGAAGCCAAAATTCAGGCGCATCTTGTACTGTGAATACGGCGCAGAGATACGACGGCGCATCCTAGAACTTACGCGGCGTATCAACAGATACATCAGCGTAAGTTCTCTCTGAATCTGGCCCTATAACTTTTGCACAAAACCAATCGATAAACTCTTATTGCGATTTTTTTTACCAATAATAGGTAGAAGAATACGTATCGGACTAAACTGAGGGAAAATAATTGGGTAGATTCAGGTACAATGACCTAACTTTGCGGCGGCGTAGCTTAAGGAATTTAGGCTACGCCGCCGTAAGTTAGCGAGGCAAGTACATGATTCTCAATATACTTGCCTGCTAATATACGGCGGCGTAGCTTAAAGCGGGCGGGCGTAAGGGCGCCTAATTCAAATAGGTTGGAGGGGGGCGTGTTTAATGGCAATGAGGCTTGACCTCACGTTTTTGACGTTTTGTTTTTCACTGCGCATGCGCCGGGCGACTACATTTCCCAGTGTGCATTGCGGTTACGTACGCCGCACGGGCCTATTGATTTTGACGTGGACGTAAACAACGTAAATCCCGATTCGCGGACGACTTACGCAAACGACGTTAAAAATTCGAACCTCGCGGCGGGAACGGCGGCCGTACTTTAACATTGTTATTCCTCCTCATAGGTGGAATAACTTTAGGCCACCTAAGGCCTTACGGAAACGGCGTAAATCGACTGCGTACGTTCGTGAATCGGCGTACAAACTCATTTACATATTCTACGCCGACCGCAATGGAAGCGCCACCTAGCGGCCATCCAAAATATTGCAATCTAAGATAGAACGGCGCAAGCCAGCCTATCTTAGATATGTTTAAGCGTATCTCTGTTTGAGCATACACTTACTTACGCCTAACTCTTACTGAATCTACCTAAATGTTTTTTTTTATATATTTTTGGGGATATTTATTATAGCAAAAAGGAAAAAATATTGATTTTTTTTTCAAAATTTTCGCTCTATTTTTGTTTATAGCGCAAAAAATAAAAACCGCAGAGGTGATCAAATACCACCAAAAGAAAGCTCTATTTGTGGGGGAAAAAAGGACGCCAGTTTTGTTTGGGAGCCACGTCGCACGACCGCGCAATTGTCAGTTAAGGAGACGCAGTGCCGAATCGCAAAAACTGGCCTGGTCCTTTACCTGCATAATGGTCCGGGTCTTAAGTGGTTAAATGCGTTGAAGTTCATCGGTCACACCAGAAAGTCTAAACAGTCCTTTTTGTTCACTTGAATTGCAGTGGTGGGTTCCTGGCTGCGGTGGAGGCGGAGCCGTCGGCAGGCCCCTCCTCCTTGTTGTGCGGACTTGTCCCGGGACCTGGAAAACTTGTTCCTGATAATTACACCCGACACCCAAAACAACCTGTTCCTGGCCGGCTGACAGCAGGGCTGGTCCTGAACGAGGCCGCCCATGGCTTGTTTATCGCAGCAGGTTTTTTATGGCCGGCGTGTTTGTCGTCGCCTCCCAAGAATTAACCTTTAGACGGTGTAAGGCAGGCGCCCCCCCCCCCCTCCCCGGTGATAGGTCAATGCTGCCGGATCGTTCGAGGACTCAGAACCCAAACTCCCTGTACCGCCATTAGAGTGAGCTGCCATCCCACAATGGCCAGCTTGGGGCGGCTCTTATTATAGAACAAAGAACATTCCAACCTCAGAAATGATCGACAGTCACCGTTCCTATAAAAATGTTTTGGCCCAGATTCACAAACCACTTACGCCGACGTATAACACGTTACGCCGACGTAAGTGCAAATGTGCGCCGGCAGACCCACGAACCAACATGCGCCTAAAAACAGGCTACACCCCGCCGACGTACCTTGCACACGCCGGCGTAGGCTGGGCGCATGGTGCCGCTCCCATTGATTAGCCATTCAAACATGCAAATGAGGGAAATACGGCGATTCACGAACGTGCGCATTCCCAGCAACAGTCAAAATCCTTTTCTCAGGACATCCCAGTGTTACACCACAAGATCAGAGTGCCCGATATTCTTCTTCTAACATATTGATTGTGGTGGAAAGCCAAGGTGTCTACCCACGAGTTCCTTCAGGCTTCCTCATCTCACCTGGAGCGCCAAGCCTTCTCTGTTTAATTAATCTCCACCCCTACCCACCTCTGAGCACCCCTTGTGTCCACCCCTACCCACCTCTGAGCACCCCTTGTCTCCACCCCTACTCACCTCTGAGCACCCCTTGTCTCCACCCCTACCCACCTCTGAGCACCCCTTGTCTCCACCCCTACCCACCTTTGAGCACCCCTTGTCTCCACCCCTACCCACCTCTGAGCACCCCTTGTCTCCACCCCTACCCACCTTTGAGCACCCCTTGTCTCCACCCCTACCCACCTCTGAGCACCCCTTGTCTCCACCCCTACCCACCTCTGAGCACCCCTTGTCTCCACCCCTACCCACCTCTGAGCACCCCTTGTCTCCACCCCTACCCACCTCTGGGCACCCCTTGCCTGCACCCCTACCCACCTCTGGGCACCCCTTGTCTCCACCACTACTCACCTCTGGGCACCCCTTGCCTGCACCCCTACCCACCTCTGGGCACCCCTTGTCTCCACCACTACCCACCTCTGGGCACCCATTGTCTCCACCACTACCCACCTCTGGGCACCCCTTGCCTGCACCCCTACCCACCTCTGGGCACCCCTTGTCTCCACCACTACCCACCTCTGGGCACCCATTGTCTCCACCCCTACCCACCTCTGAGCACCCCTTGCCTGCACCCCTACCCACCTCTGGGCACCCCTTGTCTCCACCCCTACCCACCTATGAGCACCCCTTGTCTCCACCCCTACCCACCTCTGAGCACCCCTTGTCTCCACCCCCTACCCACCTCTGGGCACCCCTTGTCTCCACCCCTACCCACCTCTGGGCACCCCTTGTCTCCACCCCTACCCACCTCTGGGCACCCCTTGCCTGCACCCCTACCCACCTCTGGGCACCCCTTGCCTGCACCCCTACCCACCTCTGGGCATCCCTTGTCTCCACCCCTACCCACCTCTGAGTACAGTTCCTTGATTTCGCTACCTACTTACTGCCCCGTTTTAGAGAATACAGAACCAAGTATCATTTTGTGGTGCTAAGTAATTTGCATTGAATTTGTTAATGATAACAAGGAAGGCAGTGAAATGTATCCCCTGCAGCCAGAAACCATAGATTCCCCCCCCCCCCAGCAACTATAGAACCCTCCGTAACAATAGACCCCAAAGTAACAGTAGATCAGCCCCTGCAACAATAGACCCCCACCAGCCACAGAAGATCTCCCAGCACCTGGTGCCAGTAGACCCTCCAGCACCCCTTCAGTGCTAAAAGTGCCGTCACTGCGTTCTCCCGTCTTCTGCTGCCTGAACGTAGCGGATATTTTCCTTTGGGTAAAGTATGGAAGGGTTACAATCTCTGTTCCCGATCCTGGCTTGCGGGCGCACTCCCAATTCCAGCATTTGCGTCCATAGACTCGGCCCCACCCCTCCCCCCCCCCGGTGCCCCCCCGGTGCCCACGTCATTGAATTTGATTGACATCAGCTGAAAGCCAATGGCTGTGCTGCTATCAATATATCCAATCAAGGGCCAAGAACCCCGGGCAAAGGTGTTTTTTCACCTTAATGCATAGGATGTATTAAAGGTGCTGCAAAGGTTCTTTTTTTTCACCTTAATGCCTTAAAATCTGGCAATGACGGCCCCCCAGTACCCCCGTTTTACTTACCTGAGCCCCAAATCTGCTGTGCGCGTCCCCCGGTGTCCTCTTCTCCTCTGAGTCTGGGCGTCGATTGGCTAGATTGATAGCAGCGCAGCCATTGGCTCACGCTGCTGTCAATGACATACAGTGACTCCGCGAGCCGGGGGCGGGGGTGTGTGATACAGGCGGCGGCTATATCACGGGAGCGCGCCCGCAAGCTAACCCCCTTGGGAGAGAGCTTCCCATGAAGGGGGTTAGCTGATGCGGGGAGGAGCTGAAACAGCCGCCGAGGGACCCCAGAAGAGGAGGATCGGGGCCACTCTGTGCAAATTGAGCTGCACAGTGGAGGTAAGTATAACATGTTTTTTATTTTTAACCACTTAAGGACCGCCTCCTGCACATATACGTCGGCAGAATGGCACGGCTGGGCACAAGCACGTACCTGTACGTCCTCTTTAATTGCCCAGCCGTGGGACCCGGTCCAAAGCTCCGTGACCGCGGGACTCGATCGCCGCTGGAGTCCCGCGATTGCTCCCCGGAGCCGAAGAACGGGGAGAGCTGTGTGTAAACACACCTTCCCCGTTCTTCACTGTGGCGGCGTCATCGATCGTGTGATCCCTTTTATAGGGAGACACAATCGATGACGTCACACCTACAGCCACACCCCCCTACAGTTAGAAACACAGATGAGGTCACACTTAACCCCTTCAGCGCCCCTTTGTGGTTAACTCCCAAACTGCAACTGTCATTTTCACAGTAATCAGTGCATTTTTAATGCATTTTTCGCTGTGAAAATGGTCCCAAAAATGTGTCAAAATTGTCCAATGTGTCCGCCGTAATGTCGCAGTCACAAAAAAAAATCGCTGATCGCCGCCATTAGTAGTAAAAAAATAATTAATAAAAATGCAATAAAACTATCCCCTATTTTGTAAACGCTATATTGCGAAAACCAATCAATAAACGCTTATTGCGATTTTTTTTTACCAAAAATAGGTAGAAGAATACGTATCGCCCTAAACTGAGGAAAAATTTTTTTTTTTTATATATTTTTGGGAGATATTTATTATAGCAAAAAGTAAAAAATATTGTTTTTTTTTTCAAAATTGTCGCTCTATTTTTGTTTATAGCGCAAAAAATAAAAACCGCAGAGGTGATCAAATACCACCAAAAGAAAGCTCTATTTGTGGGGAAAAAAGGACGCCAATTTTGTTTGGGAGCCACGTCGCACGACCGTGCAATTGTCTGTTAAAGCAACGCAGTGCCGAATCGCAAAAATTGGCCGGGTCCTTTACCTGCCTAAAGGTCCGGGTCTTAAGTGGTTAAACGGGGAACCTTTAGTACCCCTTTAAGGTGAACATGGACTGGTTTTCTTACTTTCTATACTGTGGACTCCAAGAATCTTTCTCACCCGTATTCACAAGGGTAGGAGGCGGGGTGTAAATGTTCAACCAATCAGAATTCCTCTTTTAGAGATCCACCAGAAGGAACGGCGTGTTCTATGGGACGCCGCGCCCTGCGTGTTGTCCTTCCTCGTTCTTCTTGTACAGGTCAGATTGGGGCCCCATGAACACGTTCTCTCCGGATTTAATAAACGGTTTGGAAATATAACCTAGATACATAATTATCCCGAGTTATTTCTGGAATCTAGGGCACACTTATATCACATCGCTCCGAAAAAAACTCCCATTATTTGGTACTAATAACCGTTTAGGTTGTACCGCCGCAGTCCAGGCTGTCGCCATTCAGCGATAAAGCGACATAAGCCTCTTAACCACTTAAGACCCGGACCATTATACAGGTAAAGGACCCGGCCAGTTTTTGTGATTCGGCACTGCGTTGCTTTAACTGACAATTGCGCGGTCGTGCGACGTGGCTCCCAAACAAAATTGGCGTCCTTTTTTCCCCACAAATAGAGCTTTCTTTTGGTGGTATTTGATCACCTCTGCGGTTTTAATTTTTTGCGCTATAAACAAAAATAGAGCGACAATTTTGAAAAAAAATCAATATTTTTTACTTTTTTTCTATAATAAATATCCCCCAAAAATATATATAAAAAAACAATTTTTTTCCTCAGTTTAGGCCGATACGTATTCTTCTACATATTTTTGGTAAAAAAAAAATCGCAATAAGCGTTTATCGATTGGTTTGCGCAAAATTTATAGGGCCAGATTCACGTAGATCAGCGGATCTATAGATCCGCTCGATCTACGTGAATTAAGATGCGCTCCCGCAAGTTTGGGAGGCAAGTGGCTAATTCACAAACCACTTACCTCCAAACTTGCGGCGGCGGATCGTAAAACCCCCAGCGGAATTCAAATTCCGCGGCTAGGGGGAGTGTACTATTTAAATCAGGCGCGTTCCCGCGCCGATTTAAATGCGCATGCGCCGTCCGGGGAATTTCCCGGCGTGCATTGCTCCCACTGACGTCGCTAGGACGTCAGTGGTTTTGACGTGAGCGTGACTTGCGACGCGCGTGTTTGTGAATCGGCGTACGCAAACGACGTAAGAAAATTCAAACTCGACGCGGGAACGCCGGCTATACTTACCATTGGCTGCGCCTGATAAAAGAAAGGGTAAGTATACGACGGGTACCGCGCTACGGAAACGTCGTAAGAAGACTGCATCGGGTCCGCGTACGTTCGTGAATTTGCGTATCTCGCTGATTTACATATTATTCAGTGTAAATCAGCGGGAACGCCCCCGGCGCCATTTTTAAATCGAAAATAAGATCCGACAGTGTAACACATTGTAACACTGTCGGATCTCAGCCCTATCTATGCGTAACTGGTTCTATGCATTTTTTTTTTTTTTTTTTTTTTAAAGAATATGAATTTCATACAGTAGGATGCCTGGGTGATGTTTTTTTTTTTGTTTCCCTTTATTACCATTTACACAATTATAATCGTTCTGCATTATGACGTCTCGTTTATCTGGAGGTAGATTTGCTGATAAAAGCAGCAATAAAGTTTTGTTTTGTTTTGTTTTTTTGTTTATTTGATCCTTCCATAAAAAGTTTGTAGGAGGTTCTTCCTTTTTATTAAACCCCATAATGAGCACCTGTCATCGTAAAAACGGCGTGATGTCACTTTCTAGCAGCGTGTAAAGCGCCCTCGTTCCATTGGGAACCTGTAAATGCTTTGAGTCATTATTTTTCGATGCGGCGGATTGAAGGTCCTTCCTGGTTCAGCTGGAACATTGGAAATACATTTGTCGCATCTTTCCATCGCCGGAGGAAGCAACTTCCTAAAATTCTGTTTGTAAATTTTACCCAAATACGCCTCAATCTGCGCCGTCGTATATTTAAGTGTATTCTCAAATTGAGATACACTTAAATCTAGCTAAGATACGACCGGCGGCGCCGTCGTATCTTAGCTGTCTATTTACGCCGGCCGCTAGGGGCGTGAACGCTGATTTACGCCTAGAATGCGAACGTACGCTTGCCCGTCAGCAGTAAATCAGCGTTTTGAGGCCTAAAGATATTTTACCAAAAAGATGGCGCAGCCAATGTTAAGTATGGACGTCGGAACCGCGTAGAATTTTTAAATTTTTACGTTGTTTGCGTAGGTCGTCCGTGAATGGGGCTGGGCGTAATTTACGTTCACGTCGAAACCAATAAGTCTTTGCAGCGTAATTT
Organism: Rana temporaria; assembly: GCF_905171775.1. Taxonomy (NCBI): domain Eukaryota; kingdom Metazoa; phylum Chordata; class Amphibia; order Anura; family Ranidae; genus Rana; species Rana temporaria. Next base: position 480,223,941 of record NC_053492.1, on the reverse strand, counting down.
GGAGCATGCGCCGTCCGTGGACGTATCCCAGTGCGCATGCTCCAAATTACGCTGCAAAGACTTATTGGTTTCGACGTGAACGTAAATTACGCCCAGCCCCATTCACGGACGACTTACGCAAACAACGTAAAAATTAAAAAATTCTGCCGTTCGTTCAAAACGTCAATCACGTCGGGTCACGATTCATTAGCATAAAACACGCCCACCTCTTCACAATTTAAATTAGGCGCGCTTACGCCGGTACATTTACGCTACACCGCCGTAACTTAGGACGCAAGTGCTTTGTGAATACAGCACTTGCCTCTCTAACTTACGGCGGCGTAGCGTATATGAGATGCGCTACGCCTGCCTAACGTTAGGCACTTCTTTCTGAATCTGGCTAAGTATCTTAGATTAGCCAATCAAAAGAATCACTTAACCACTTAAGGACCGCGACTGTTTTTTCAGATTTGGTGTTTACAAGTTAAAAACTTTTGAAAATTACTTAGAACCCCCAAACATTTTACTTTTTTTCCAACACCCCAGAGAATAAAATGGCGGTCATTGCAATACTTTTTGTCACACCGTATTTGTGCAGCGGTCTTACAAGCGCACTTTTTTGACTTAAAAAATAAGTAAAGTTAGCCAAATTTTTTTTTTATATATTGTGAAAGATAATGTTGCCCCGAGTAAATTGATACCCAACATGTCACAACTTCAAAATTGCGCTCCGCTCGTGGAATGGCGACAAACTTTTACCCTTCAGATCTCCATAGGCGACGTTTAAAAAATTCTACAGGTTGCATGTTTTGAGTTACAGAGGAGGTCTAGGGCTAGAATTATCGCTCTCGCTCTTACGATCGCGGTGATACCTCACATGTGTGGTTTGAACACCGTTTTCATGTGGGGGCGCCGCTCACGTACTGAGTAAGTAACCTATATAGTGCTAACAAATGCGAACTGAATCGCCTCAAGGTGCTTTTGTCCAACTTGTCCAAGGCCCTTCAGAAGAGATGAGTCTTAAGGCCCAGATTCAAGAAGCAATTGCGTCTGTGTAACCATAGGTTACGCAGCGCAATTGCTTACTTGCTCCGGCGTTACGAATGCTCCTGATTCAGGAACATCGTAACGCCGACTGCAGCCTAAAATCTGCGTGGCATAAGGCTCTTATGCCACGCCGATTTTAGGCTGCATTCTTGCGTTGACCGCTAGGGGGCGCTCCCATTGTGATCAGCGTATAGTATGCAAATTGCATACTAACACCGATTCACAATTGTTGCGCGGGCCCTGTGTACGCAAGTTACGTCGTTTCCGTACGGCGTGCTTAGCGTAAGGCTGCTGTTGCTAATAGCAGGCGCAGCCAATGCTAAGGATACTCGTCGTTCCCGCGTCGCGACGTTGGAATTTTACGTTGTTTGCGTAAGTGAATCGTGAATGGCGCTGGACGCCATTCACGTTCACTTTGAAGCAAATGACGTCCTTGCAACGTCATTTGCCGCAATGCACGTCGGGAAAGTTTCCCGATGGAGCATGCACTTTACGATCGTCGCGGGATCATTTACATTGCGCGTGCTTACCCCGGGCAATTTTGCCGGTGCGCCCTCGCAATTTACGGAGCTACTGCTCCGTGAATCGAGGGCAGCGCCGCAAATTTGCGGGGGCGCAGGGCAAAATCGTTGCCCTGTGCCTCCGCAAAAAAAGAGCAAATCTCTTTGAATCTGGGCCTTAAGTTTTTTTCCTGAAGGCCCGACGGTTTTCTTCCATGCGGATGTTCGTTGGGCTTCGTTGCGCATGAGCTCGTCGGGAAGGGGCGCTTTAAAAAAAAGATTGATTTTTTATTATTTACTTTATTTTATTTTATTGATTTTAAAACAGTTTAAAAAAAAATTGTGTCACTTTTATTCCTATTACAAGGAATTTTAACATCCCTTGTAACAGAAAAGAAGCGTGACAGGTCCTCTTATATATGAGATCTGGGGGAGGGGTCAAAAAGACCTCACGTCTCATATTTACACTAAAATGCAATAAAAAAATAAAAATAAATGTTATGTAGACGGGTGGGAGCCATCTTGCTCTCACTCGTATACATACCAAGGAAGAAGAAGGACCTCTCCCGCCTCCGATAACGGTGATCTCGCGGCGAATCCGTCTGATATCAGTCTAGTCGGCGGCCATGTGTTGTGTAACAAAACCCCGCCTCTTCCTCGTCCTCGTCTGTGATAGGCGGAACACTGACTGGGAAACTGAGTCAGTGTTCTGTCACGGACAAGGAAGAGGCGGGGCTTTGTTACACAATACATGGCCGCCGACTTTCTGCATAACACAGCGCCGGAGATTATAAGGCTGCAGATGCGCCGGTAGATCAGGTAGAGAGATGGGCACAGTGAGGAATGCAGATACCAGTGTGCCTTGTGTCGGGGTTATAGCGTGTGCCTGGTATCGGGGTTATAGCGTGTGCCTGGTATCGGGGTTATAGCGTGTGCCTGGTATCGGGGTTATAGCGTGTGCCTGGTATTGGGGTTATAGCGTGTGCCTGGTATCGGGGTTATAGCGTGTGCCTGGTATCGGGGTTATAGCGTGTGCCTGGTATCGGGGTTATAGCGTGTGCCTGGTATCGGGGTTATAGCGTGTGCCCGGTATCGGGGTTATAGCGTGTGCCTGGTATCGGGGTTATAGCGTGTGCCCGGTATCTGGGTTATAGCGTGTGCCTGGTATCAGGGTTATAGCGTGTGCCTGGTATCGGGGTTATAGCGCGTGCCTGGTATCTGGATTATAGCGTGTGCCCGGTATCTGGGTTATAGCGTGTGCCCGGTATCGGGGTTATAGCGTGTGCCTGGTATCGGGGTTATAGCGTGTGCCTGGTATCTGGGTTATAGCGTGTGCCTGGTATCGGGGTTATAGCGTGTGCCTGGTATCTGGATTATAGCGCGTGCCTGGTATCGGGGGTTATAGCGTGTGCCTGGTATCGGGGGTTATAGCGTGTGCCTGGTATCGGGGTTATAGCGTGTGCCTGGTATCGGGGTTATAGCGCGTGCCTGGTATCTGGATTATAGCGTGTGCCCGGTATCTGGGTTATAGCGTGTGCCTGGTATCGGGGTTATAGCGTGTGCCTGGTATCGGGGTTATAGCGTGTGCCTGGTATCTGGGTTATAGCGTGTGCCTGGTATCGGGGTTATAGCGTGTGCCTGGTATCTGGGTTATAGCGCGTGCCTGGTATCGGGGGTTATAGCGTGTGCCTGGTATCGGGGGTTATAGCGTGTGCCTGGTATCGGGGTTATAGCGTGTGCCTGGTATCGGGGTTATAGCGTGTGCCTGGTATCTGGGTTATAGCGTGTGCCTGGTATCTGGGTTATAGCGTGTGCCTGGTATCGGGGTTATAGCGTGTGCCTGGTATCGGGGTTATAGCGTGTGCCTGGTATCGGGGTTATAGCGTGTGCCTGGTATCGGGGTTATAGCGTGTGCCTGGTATCGGGGTTATAGCGTGTGCCTGGTATCGGGGTTATAGCGTGTGCCTGGTATCGGGGTTATAGCGTGTGCCTGGTATCGGGGTTATAGCGTGTGCCTGGTATCTGGGTTATAGCGTGTGTCTGGTATCGGGGTTATAGCGTGTGCCTGGTATCGGGGTTATAGCGTGTGCCTGGTATCGGGGTTATAGCGTGTGCCTGGTATCGGGGTTATAGCGTGTGCCTGGTATCGGGGTTATAGCGTGTGCCTGGTATCGGGGTTATAGCGTGTGCCTGGTATCTGGGTTATAGCGTGTGCCTGGTATCGGGGTTATAGCGTGTGCCTGGTATCGGGGTTATAGCGTGTGCCTGGTATCGGGGTTATAGCGTGTGCCCGGTATCGGGGTTATAGCGTGTGCCTGGTGTCGGGGTTATAGCGTGTGCCTGGTATCGGGGTTATAGCGTGTGCCTGGTATCGGGGTTATAGCGTGTGCCTGGTATCGGGGTTATAGCGTGTGCCCGGTATCTGGGTTATAGCGTGTGCCCGGTATCGGGGTTATAGCGTGTGCCCGGTATCGGGGTTATAGCGTGTGCCTGGTATCTGGGTTATAGCGTGTGTCTGTTATCGGGGTTATAGCGTGTGTCTGGTATCGGGGTTATAGCGTGTGCCTGGTATCGGGGTTATAGCGTGTGCCTGGTATCGGGGTTATAGCGTGTGCCTGGTATCGGGATTATAGCGTGTGCCTGGTATCGGGGTTATAGCGTGTGCCTGGTATCTGGGTTATAGCGTGTGTCTGGTATCGGGGTTATAGCGTGTGCCTGATATCGGGGTTATAGCGTGTGCCCGCTATCGGGGTTATAGCGTGTGCCTGGTATCGGGGTTATAGCGTGTGCCTGGTATCGGGGTTATAGCGTGTGCCTGGTATCTGGGTTATAGCGTGTGCCTGGTATCGGGGTTATAGCGTGTGCCTGGTATCGGGGTTATAGCATGTGCCCGGTATCGGGGTTATAGCGTGTGACTGGTATCGGGGTTATAGCGTGTGCCTGGTATCGGGGTTATAGCGTGTGCCTGGTATCGGAGTTATAGCGTGTGCCTGGTATCGAGGTTATAGCGTGTGCCTGGTATCGGGGTTATAGCGTGTGCCTGGTAACGGGGTTATAGCGTGTGCCTGGTATCGGGGTTATAGCGTGTGCCTGGTATCGGGGTTATAGCGTGTGCCTGGTATCGAGGTTATAGCGTGTGCCTGGTATCGGGGTTATAGCGTGTGCCTGGTATCGGGGTTATAGCGTGTGCCTGGTATCGAGGTTATAGCGTGTGCCTGGTATCGGGGTTATAGCGTGTGCCTGGTATCGGGGTTATAGCGTGTGCCTGGTATCTGGGTTATAGCGTGTGCCTGGTATCTGGGTTATAGCGTGTGCCTGGTATCGGGGGTTATAGCGTGCCTGGTATCGGGGTTATAGCGTGTGCCTGGTATCGGGGTTATAGCGTGTGCCTGGTATCGGGGTTATAGTAGTGTGTGCCTGGTATCGGGGTTATAGTAGTGTGTGCCTGGTATCGGGGTTATAGCGTGTGCCTGGTATCGGGGTTATAGCGTGTGCCTGGTATCTGGGTTATAGTGTGTGCCTGGTATCGGGGTTATAGCGTGTGCCTGGTATCGGGGTTATAGCGTGTGCCTGGTATCGGGGTTATAGCGTGTGCATGGTATCGGGGTTATAGCGTGTGCCTGGTATCGGTGTTATAGCGTGTGACTGGTATCGGGGTTATAGCGTGTGCCTGGTATCGGGGTTATAGCGTGTGCCTGGTATCGGGGGTTATAGCGTGTGCCTGGTATCGGGGTTATAGCGTGTGCCCGGTATCGGGGTTATAGCGTGTGCCCGGTATCGGGGTTATAGCGTGTGCCCGGTATCGGGGTTATAGCGTGTGCCTGGTATCGGGGTTATAGCGTGTGCCCGGTATCGGGGTTATAGCGTGTGCCTGGTATCGGGGTTATAGCGTGTGCCTGGTATCGGGGTTATAGCGTGTGCCCGGTATCGGGGTTATAGCGTGTGCCCGGTATCGGGGTTATAGCGTGTGCCTGGTATCGGGGTTATAGCGTGTGCCTGGTATCTGGGTTATAGCGTGTGCCCGGTATCTGGGTTATAGCGTGTGCCCGGTATCGGGGTTATAGCGTGTGCCCGGTATCTGGGTTATAGCGTGTCCCGGTATCGGGGTTATAGCGTGTGCTGGCAATGTGTCACCATCCGCAGAATTGCCTAGCCCTCCTTCACACCCCGGGTGACAGGTACACTTTGAGGCGTTAGAAAGGCACAGAGTGAGAGGAGGCTGGAGGTATGAAAGAAGCTCTTTAGAGGTGTGCTGAGGATTACCTGCACCTAATCCTGCTATTACCTTTTGAACATCTCACACTTCTTATTAATGTGACAGTGATCTACATTACCTCAGACTAGCAGGTGTAACGCTTTGTACTGCCCCTCCGGTGTGTCCCGTCACTCAATGACTGGGGAGCGCCACACACGCCATTCACCTCCCTATCTCATTTACTGTATATAGGAAGTGTGATGAAAGGTTTATTGGTGAAAACTGGAATCCTACACTATATGGCAGAAGAAAAAGATTTCAGACACCTCACCATTACATTCTTGTGGGAACCTTTCCAGAAGAGTGGAGCCATCTTCATAAATACATGCTTTGACCAGTTTGGTGTGGAGAAACTCGAGTGGCCTTCACAGAGCCCTGACCTCAAACCTACCGGAGAAACTTGAGTGGCCTTCACAGAGCCCTGACCTCAACCCTACTGGAGAAACTCGAGTGGCCTTCACAGAGCCCTGACCTCAACCCTACTAGAGAAACTCGAGTGGCCTTCACAGTGCCCTGACCTCAACCCTACTGGAGGAACTCGAGTGTCCTTCACAGAGTCCTGACCTCAACCCTACTGGGGGAACTCGAGTGGCCTTCAAAGAGACCTGACCTCAACTCTACCGGAGGAACTTGAGTGTCCTTCACAGAGCCCTGACCTCAGCCCTACCGGAGGAACTCGAGTGGCCTTCACAGTGCCCTGACCTCAACCCTACTGGGGGAACTCGAGTGGCCTTCAAAGAGACCTGACCTGACCTCAACTCTACCGGAGGAACTTGAGTGTCCTTCACAGAGCCCTGACCTCAGCCCTACCGGAGGAACTTGAGTGTCCTTCACAGTGCCCTGACCTCAGCCCTACTGGAGAAACTCGAGTGTTCTTCACAGTGTCCTGACCTCAACCCTACTGGAGAAACTTGAGTGGCCTTCACAAAGCCCTGACCTCAACCCTACTGGAGAAACTCGAGTGGCCTTCACAGAGCCCTGACCTCAACTCTACCGGAGGAACTCGAGTGTCCTTCACAGAGCCCTGACCTCAGCCCTACCGGAAGAAACTCGAGTAGCCTTCACAGAGCCCTGACCTCAACCCTACCGGAGGAACTCGAGTAGCCTTCTCACAGAGCCCTGACCTCAACCCTACTGGAGGAACTCGAGTGTTCTTCACAAAGCCCGGACCTCAACCCTACTGGAGAAACTCGAGTGGCCTTAACAGAGCCCTGACCTCAACCCTACCAGAGGAACTCGACTATCCTTCACAGAGGTCTGACCTCAACCCTACCGAAGGACCTTGAGGAACTCGAGTAGCCTTCTCACAGAGCCCTGACCTCAACCCTACTGGGGGAACTCGTGTCTCCTTCACAGAGCCCTGACCTTAACCCTACTGGAGGAAATCGAGTGTCCTTCACAGAGCCCTGACCTAAACTCTACTGGGGGAACTTGAGTGTCCTTCACAAAGCCCTAACCTCAGACCTACTGGAGGAAATCGAGTATCCTTCACAAAGCCCTAACCTCAGACCTACTGGGGGAACTCCAGTATCCTTCACAAAGCCCTGACCTCAACCATACTGGGGGAACTCGAGTGTCCTTCACAAAGCCCTGATCTCAGACCTACTGGAGAAACTTGAGTATACTTCACAAAGCCCTGACCTCAACCCTACTGGGGGAACTCAAGTGTCCTTCACAAAGCCCTGACCTCAACCCTACTGAACACCTTTGGTGTGAATTGGAAGGTGGATTGAACAACCAGATCTTCTCATACAACATCAGTACTTGACCTCACAGATGGGCACACCCTGAAATCTTGTAGAAAGCCTTCCCAGTAGATTGGAGGATGTTATAGCCACAAGGGGGGGCCAACACTATATTAATAGCCTTGGTTTTGGAAATGGGGTGTCCCACAAGCACACAGAGGTGTGATAAGCAGGTGTCCTCAAACATTTGGTTGTATAGTGTAAGTGATTTAAAGGATCAGTCTACCCAATAGTGATATTTGTGGAGTCTGATGGGGTCCTCGCTGGGCTCCTCCTGACTTCTTCTCATGGGCTGTTCACTGGTTCTACTACAGCTTGATGTTTATAATCTGAACGGTTCTTATTTTTTTGCCAACTTTGGAGCGGGAAATATTTACATTACGCCAAGCTGATGGTCTGATGTTTGTTTTCTTGCAGAGCTCATTTCCGAAGTTTTGTTCCTCAGTTCCAAGAAGCTGCCTTTGCCAACGGGAAGCTTTAGAGCGGAATGGAGGAGACGGCCTTACATCACAGGCAACAAATCATCTTGGACTTTTTCTCAATGAATTGCTGAATTTCTCCGTTTTTATACTTCTTCCTTTTGTTGTGCATACCTAAAGATCGCTGCCCGGCACCCCAAAGATAACCCTTCCTGGCAAAACCTTCCTACAGAAAAAGAAAAAACGTCCTTAAAGGGTCCATCCAACCTCAAGTGATGTTTTAGAAATGGGCCCGGTGAGCTGAGCCGGCCCCCGAATTATTATATGTCTGAGATCTCTGTTCTTCTCCACATGGGAGTTTCAGGTGTTTCCTCTCTCCTATGTGAGTTTCCTGTTACATTCTTCATTATATGAAATAAAAAGAAACCCAACAGGCATGGCGGGTGTGCAGACTCTGAAACTCAGCACAGGAGATGGTGGCAACCCCTCATAATGGGCACAGCAACGGTACAGAACTGGGAACTCAGCACAGGGATGGTGGGAACCCCTCATAATGGGCACAACAGGGGTACAGAACTGGGAACTCAGCACAGGGATGGTGGGAATCCCTCATAATGGGCACAACAGGGGTACAGAACTGGGAACTCAGTGCAAGGATGGTGGGAACCCCTCATAATGGGCACAACAGGGGTACAGAACTGGGAACTCAGTGCAGGGATGGTGGGAACCCCTCATAATGGGCACAACAGGGGTACAGAACTGGGAACTCAGTGCAGGGATGGTGGGAACCCCTCATAATGGGCACAACAGGGGTACAGAACTGGGAACTCAGTGCAGGGATGGTGGGAACCCCTCAAATGGGCACAACAGGGGTACAGAACTGGGAAATCAGTGCAGAGATGGTGGGAATCCCTCATAATGGGCACAACAGGGGTACATACCTGGGAACTCAGTGCAAGGATGGTGGGAACCCCTCATAATGGGCACAACAGGGGTACAGAACTGGGAACTCAGTGCAGGGATGGTGGGAACCCCTCATAATGGGCACGACAGGGGTACAGACCCAGGAACTCCACACAGGGATGGTGGGAACCCCTCATAATGGGCACGACAGGGCTACAGACCCAGGAACTCCACACAGGGATGGTGGGAATCCCTCATAATGGGCACAACAGGGGTACAGACCTGGGAACTCAGTGCAAGGATGGTGGGAACCCCTCATAATGGGCACAACAGGGGTACAGACCCAGGAACTCCACACAGGGATGGTGGGAACCCCTCATAATGGGCACAACAAGGGTACAGAACTGGGAACTCAGTGCAGGGATGGTTGGAACCCCTCATAATGGGCACAGCAGGGGTACAGACCTTGGAAATTCAGCACAGAGGGCTCATCAATAGAGTTCCCAAGTGATGGAAGAGACTGTCGGGGGGTTTACCTCTCCTCTAAGCACTGAATTATCAGGTTTTGGTGGCCTGACCCTCCTCATCCCGCCTCTGGCAGCCACCCCCATGGCTACCTTACCCCCCAAAGGACATGACCCTGTTTTCTGAGCCTAAAAGCATCTCTCTAGGTTTCCATGTACTCTGCCCCCTTCCCTTTCAACAGTTACCCTTGGTTTTGCACAAACGCACTACGTGACTTCCTATGGATCTAGTTCACGTCTGTGCGTTTTGAGCCAGTGCATTTTTTGGAAAGGGTCGAGGACTTTTTTCCCCCTCAGCAGATTGCATTTTGCATGTAGTAGATGACAATGGACCTGCACCAAAAACGCAAGTGTTGGGTGTTTGATGCCTTTTACTTTTTTTATTTTTTGGGCTATTGGGAAACTATGACAATTCTGTTCATGCAGTGTGACTTTGATGCGACTTTATACTCTCTGGCACTCAAGTAGCATCAAAGTGACATCGAAATGGTGCAGGAACCTTTATGTGTCCAAAGTCACATGTTATGGTTAAGGGATAGGGTTAGGGGTTAGCCGTAAGTGTTAGGGTTAGAACACCAACCCTAACATTTACCACTATACCCTAACCCATGGATCTTCAAACTACGGCCCTCCAGTTCAGGAACTACAATTCCCATCATGCCTAGTCATGTCTGTGAATGTGTGTGTGTTACAATGCCTCATGGGATGTGTAGTTCTACAACAGCTGGAGGGCCGTAGTTTGAGGATCCCTGCCCTAACCCATAGCCCTTAAAGCGGTGTTCCACCGGAAAAAAAAATATTAAAAGTCAGCGGCTACAAATACTGCAGCTGCTTGACTTTTAATATATGAACACCCACCTGTCCAGGGCACCCGTGATGTCGGGTCCCAAAGCCGATCTCTCCCTTAGGTGGAGGTGCCGCCATCTTCGGTAAGGGAATCAGGAAGTGATGCCTTGCGGCTTCACTTCCTGGTTTCCTACTGCACATTCACGAGTCGTGCTGTGCGATCCCACTGGTCCCCGCTGTCTTCTGGGACATGTGTGTCTCCCAGAAGACAGCTGGTGGGGGGGAGGAGTAGACGCCGGACGTGGCGTAGGTCATCTATGCCAGGAAGTGGGAGCAAATACCTGGATTACACGGGTATCTGCTCCCTCTACCCCGCTGAAAGGTGCCAAATGTGACACGGGGGGGGGGGGGGGGGGCTTCTAAAAAGCGGAAGTTCCATTTTTGGGTGGATCTCCGCTTTCACCCTAATGCCGCGTACACCCGGCCGGACTTTTCAACGGGCAAACCTCCGTCGGAATTGCTCTCTAAGTCCATCGAAAATTCCAACAGAAAAAGTCAGATGGGAGCTTTTCTGTTGGAATTTTCGATGGACTTAGATAGAGAGCAATTCCAACAGAGGTTTGCCCGTTAAAAAGTCCGGCCGTGTGTACGCGGCGTCACATGCGAGTTTTGACAAAGTCACATTGCATGAACAGAACGGTCGTATTTTCCTATAAACCAAAGAAGGAAAACCAAAAAAGTGAAATGCATCAAAAAGGCATGTTTAAAAATGCAAAACGCATCGGAAAAACACGTTGTAATGGCTACCCACTGGTGAGAGGGTCTCAGCCGTTGGAGACGTCCTTTTCCCTGGCAAGCTGCGATATGCAAGTACCGCCGGTATATCCCATCGAACGCCCTTCCAAGAAACGAGACGTGCTACGTTTGCAGAGTCAAGCAGACTGAACTTTAATGCCACATTTTTCCTCCTTATATCTGGTTACAAACTGTACAGAAACAAATGACACTCCCTTGAGCCAATCAGCCGCTAGCCGTCTTGGCTCCTAATAGAATTCAATTAACCTTTAAAACAATTATCACTCACACATAATCCCCATCAGCATACACCTCACAGGGGGCTGTTACCTACACAAAAGAGAGTTCATTAGCTATGCGAAGGGAACATTAGCATTCAGCAGTGAAAGAGACCCTTTGTCCAGTTAACCCTTTGAGCTCAGAATACAATGTGGTACATCCAATTGTGACAAGCCATGCAGTTCCTTGTAGTCCTCCCTGCATGAAGATTATCGATGTCCCGGCAGCATGCATAGGTCCGTTACACACGTCAACCGCAACCTGTATAGATGTGGACCGACGCTAACCCCCAATGTGAATCTGATTTAAAATTTCAGCCGATGTGCAGGGGATGATGGGAAATTATTATAAAGACGGACATCAGATAACTGCTTGTGGCAGAGATATTAATGTGTTCAGTGGCCTTTGATGAGTGCTTGCCTCTCAGTCCCGTACTTGCCTCTCAGTCCCGCACTTGCCTCTCAGTCCCGTACTTGCCTCTCAGTCCCGTACTTGCCTCTCAGTCCCGTACTTGCCTCTCAGTCCCGCACTTGCCTCTCAGTCCCGCACTTGCCTCTCAGTCCCGCACTTGCCTCTCAGTCCCGCACTTGCCTCTCAGTCCCGCACTTGCCTCTCAGTCCCGCACTTGCCTCTCAGTCCCGCACTTGCCTCTCAGTCCCGCACTTGCCTCTCAGTCCCGCACTTGCCTCTCAGTCCCGCTCTTGCCTCTCAGTCCCGCACTTGCCTCTCAGTCCCGCACTTGCCTCTCAGTCCCGCACTTGCCTCTCAGTCCCGCACTTGCCTCTCAGTCCCGCACTTGCCTCTCAGTCCCGCACTTGCCTCTCAGTCCCGCACTTGCCTCTCAGTCCCGCACTTGCCTCTCAGTCCCGCACTTGCCTCTCAGTCCCGCACTTGCCTCTCAGTCCCGCACTTGCCTCTCAGTCCCGCACTTGCCTCTCAGTCCCGCACTTGCCTCTCAGTCCCGCACTTGCCTCTCAGTCCCGCACTTGCCTCTCAGTCCCGCACTTGCCTCTCAGTCCCGCACTTGCCTCTCATTCCCGCACTTGCCTCTCAGTCCCGCACTTGCCTCTCAGTCCCGCACTTGCCTCTCAGTCCCGCACTTGCCTCTCAGTCCCGCACTTGCCTCTCAGTCCCGCACTTGCCTCTCAGTCCCGCACTTGCCTCTCAGTCCCGCACTTGCCTCTCAGTCCCGCACTTGCCTCTCAGTCCCGCACTTGCCTCTCAGTCCCGCACTTGCCTCTCAGTCCCGCACTTGCCTCTCATTCCCGCACTTGCCTCTCAGTCCCGCACTTGCCTCTCAGTCCCGCACTTGCCTCTCAGTCCCGCACTTGCCTCTCAGTCCCGCACTTGCCTCTCAGTCCCGCACTTGCCTCTCAGTCCCGCACTTGCCTCTCAGTCCCGCACTTGCCTCTCAGTCCCGCACTTGCCTCTCAGTCCCGCACTTGCCTCTCAGTCCCGCACTTGCCTCTCAGTCCCGCACTTGCCTCTCAGTCCCGCACTTGCCTCTCATTCCCGCACTTGCCTCTCAGTCCCGCACTTGCCTCTCAGTCCCGCACTTGCCTCTCAGTCCCGCACTTGCCTCTCAGTCCCGCACTTGCCTCTCAGTCCCGCACTTGCCTCTCAGTCCCGCACTTGCCTCTCAGTCCCGCACTTGCCTCTCAGTCCCGCACTTGCCTCTCAGTCCCGCACTTGCCTCTCAGTCCCGCACTTGCCTCTCAGTCCCGTACTTGCCTCTCAGTCCCGTACTTGCCTCTCAGTCCCGCACTTGCCTCTCAGTCCCGCACTTGCCTCTCAGTCCCGCACTTGCCTCTCAGTCCCGCACTTGCCTCTCAGTCCCGCACTTGCCTCTCAGTCCCGCACTTGCCTCTCAGTCCCGCACCTGCCTCTCAGTCCCGCACCTGCCTCTCAGTCCCGCACCTGCCTCTCAGTCCCGCACTTGCCTCTCAGTCCCGCACTTGCCTCTCAGTCCCGCACTTGCCTCTCAGTCCCGCACTTGCCTCTCAGTCCCGCACTTGCCTCTCAGTCCCGCACTTGCCTCTCAGTCCCGCACTTGCCTCTCAGTCCCGCACTTGCCTCTCAGTCCCGCACTTGCCTCTCAGTCCCGCACTTGCCTCTCAGTCCCGTACTTGCCTCTCAGTCCCGTACTTGCCTCTCAGTCCCGTACTTGCCTCTCAGTCCCGCACTTGCCTCTCAGTCCCGCACTTGCCTCTCAGTCCCGCACTTGCCTCTCAGTCCCGCACTTGCCTCTCAGTCCCGCACTTGCCTCTCAGTCCCGCACTTGCCTCTCCGTCCCGTACTTGCCTCTCAGTCCCGTACTTGCCTCTCAGTCCCGTACTTGCCTCTCAGTCCCGTACTTGCCTCTCAGTCCCGCACTTGCCTCTCAGTCCCGTACTTGCCTCTCCGTCCCGTACTTGCCTCTCAGTCCCGTGCTTGCCTCTCCGTCCCGTACTTGCCTCTCAGTCCCGTACTTGCCTCTCAGTCCCGCACTTGCCTCTCAGTCCCGCACTTGCCTCTCAGTCCCGCACTTGCCTCTCAGTCCCGCACTTGCCTCTCAGTCCCGCACTTGCCTCTCAGTCCCGTACTTGCCTCTCAGTCCCGCACTTGCCTCTCAGTCCCGTACTTGCCTCTCAGTCCCGCACTTGCCTCTCAGTCCCGCACTTGCCTCTCAGTCCCGCACTTGCCTCTCAGTCCCGCACTTGCCTCTCAGTCCCGCACTTGCCTCTCAGTCCCGCACTTGCCTCTCAGTCCCGTACTTGCCTCTCAGTCCCGTACTTGCCTCTCAGTCCCGCACTTGCCTCTCAGTCCCGCACTTGCCTCTCAGTCCCGTACTTGCCTCTCAGTCCCGCACTTGCCTCTCAGTCCCGTACTTGCCTCTCCGTCCCGTACTTGCCTCTCAGTCCCGTACTTGCCTCTCAGTCCCGTACTTGCCTCTCAGTCCCGCACTTGCCTCTCAGTCCCGTACTTGCCTCTCAGTCCCGTACTTGCCTCTCAGTCCCTATCTATCGCAATTCTATCACACTGCCAGAGCCTAGGAGGAAGCAGTGGGGGCGGACATATTGGCGATTGCTGATTGGTTTTGGAGGTGCGGGTTTTATGACGCTCATCCTGGTCCTGGATTCAGTCCTTAGTGAACAGTGGTGTTTGTTTTGCCCAATCCCAGTTGTGGAAATGGTAGGATCTTGGTGGCTAATGGCAAACCGGCATGCAGGTTGGCAGTTCCCACGTCACTGGCTGCATCCTCCATGCTGGTCAGTGTATGCCAGCCGGGGGGCTCAGGTTTTTATATCTGTCCGCTTCATTCTAATCTGCGCATGTCGCTTTATATTGGGGTGTCGTCATTCAATGTAAATAAATGCACTTTTTTTTTTTTTTGATAAATGTATCTGGCAAGCGATGAATAAAACTGAAACGACGGCGACACAATTCTGCTTCTACTACTACATAGTACTGCAAGGTCCTGCAAAGTATAACCGAGGCTTCTCAGTAGGGTATTCACAATGAGGCAAGGTGCAGAAGCTCTGGTGAGGCTAAATTCTACCAAAAATAGGGGTGGGGTACCCCTTGAGTAGATCGTTCCTTAAAACAAAGAGGTTTAACCAACAGCAGTGAAGGGGATCATTGTACGGGCCACACTGGCAAAAGGAGGTTTTCTCTTATAGATTCCAATTCCTTTCCGAGGGATTTCTGGACCCTACATGCGATGCCTGGGCAAAGGTTGGGCAGAAAGCTCAGCACACATGTTAGGGGTCATTGGAAGCTTCATGCAATGCCTGAGCTAGGGTTGGGTAGAAAGCTCACAACCCATGTGAGGGGTCAATGGACGTTTCATGCAATGCCTAAGCACTGAGCATGGGCAAGGGTTGGGCAGAAAGCTCAGCACCCATGTGAGGGGTCTATGGAAGCTTCATGCAATGCCTGAGCATGGGCAAGGGTTGGGCAGAAAGCTCAGCACCCATGTGAGGGGTCTATGGAAGCTTCATGCAATGCCTGGGTATGGGTTGGGCAGAAAGCTCAGCACCCCTGTGAGAAGTCTATGGACGTTTCATACAATGCCTGAGCCCAGGGCATGGGTAAGGGTTGGGCAGAAAGCTTAGCACCCTTGTGAGAGGTCTATGGAAGCTTCATGAAATGCCTCGGCCTGGACAAGGGTTGGGTAGAAAGCTTAGCACCCATGTGAGGGGTCTATGAAAGCTTCATACAATTCTCGAGCCCTGGGCATGGGCAATGGTTGGGCAGAAAGCTCAGCACCCATGTGAGGGGTCTATGGAAGTTTCATGCAATGCCTGGGCCTGGGCAAGGGTTGGGCAGAAAGCTCAGCACCCATGTGAGGGGTCTATGGAAGTTTCATGCAATGTCTGGGCCTGGGCAAGGGTTGGGCAGAAAGCTCAGCACCCATGTGAAGGATCTATCGAAGCTTTATACAATTCCTGAGCCCTGGGCATGGGCAAGGGTTGGGCAGAAAGCTCAGCACCCTTGTGAGGGGTCTATGAACATTTCATGCAATGTCTGGGCCTGGGCAAGGGTTGGGCAGAAAGCTCAGCACCCATGTGAGGGGCTTATGGACGTGTCAAGCAATGCCTGGGCCGGGACAAGGGGTGGGCAGGGCCTGGACACGGTGTTAATGGCAGGGCGCCCGCTCACCACATGCTCCAAATTAGTGGTTGCCAAATAGCAGGCCACAGCTCCATGTCTGCTCAAGTAGCTACTACTACTACTACACCATGCTCCAGTGTGCCCACTGTCCACCCCATCCCCCCGCAGCTGACACAAAAAACATAATGCATGCACAACTTCCTTCTAGCTGCTAGAAAGCAAAAGAGTGGCAATGCATGCACAGAACACACTCCATGCCTACTATGGGCAGCGGAAGCAAGGGGGCAGAGGATGGGCGCAGGGCAGTTCTCCATTCTTTGTCATACATTAGTAGCAGGGAAGGGAGTGCAGTTCTGCATCCTCGCCCTGGGCGCTGGAGGAACCTTTCCCAGTACTACCTGCATCACAGCCTCCAAAGCAGCCCCCTGGGAGAGCGATTGGAACGTGAGTGGACCACCAATCCAACAATGCTAGGATTCCAGCCCCAGAAAATGGAAATGGTAGATTGCTTCATAGAGCTGGACACAGAAAAAATACACCTTGGAGTGTCTTCCCAGGGAATGACCATTGTAGTGTTATGGCCACAATTGGTATTATATAATAGAAAACACCAGGAGTAATTCCCCGAGGTGGTGAGAGGCCGGTGCACTGGCTTGTAGTGTCCTCCTAGCACCCGAGCAAACATTTAGATAAAGGAAAGCCTGCAGCTTGATCGTCCGTGATGAATAAATATATCGATCCAGGTGTGGTACACTATAATGCAGGGTTTACGCGTTTCGTCGTGTAGCCTTAGTCATAGCCAATGAACCCCAAAAAAATATATATATCTTATTTCACTTTTATACCTTACTGTAAGGGTCCCCAACCCCTGGGCCTATTGCTGGCCAGGCCGCACAGCAGGAGATGAGCGGCGACCATGGTCCGCACAGGGCTAATGCAGACCGAGGTCCGCACAGGGCTAACAGAGACCGAGGTCCGCACAGGGCTAACGCAGACCGAGGTCCGCACAGGGCTAACGCAGGCCGAGGTCCGCACAGGGCTAACGCAGACCGAGGTCCGCACAGGGCTAACGCAGGCCGAGGTCCGCACAGGGCTAACGCAGACCGAGGTCCGCACAGGGCTAACGCAGACCGAGGTCCGCACAGGGCTAACGCAGACCGAGGTCCGCACAGGGCTAACGCAGGCCGAGGTCCGCACAGGGCTAACGCAGATCGAGGTCCGCACGGGGCTAACGCAGATCGAGGTCCGCACAGGGCTAAAGTAGACCGAGGTCCGCACAGGGCTAACGCAGATTGAGGTGTACACAGGGCTAACGCAGACCGAGGTCCGCACAGGGCTGACGCAGATCGAGGTCCGCACAGGGCTAACGCAGACCGAGGTCCGCCCAGGGCTAACGCAGACCGAGGTCCGCACAGGGCTAACGCAGATCGAGGTCCGCACAGGGCCAACGCAGACCGAGGTCCGCACGGGGCCAACGCAGACCGAGGTCCGCACGGGGCTAACGCAGACCGAGGTCCGCACGGGGCTAACGCAGACCGAGGTCCGCACGGGGCTAACGCAGACCGAGGTCCGCACGGGGCTAACGCAGGCCGAGGTCCGCACGGGGCTAACGCAGACCGAGGTCCGCACGGGGCTAACGCAGACCGAGGTCCGCACAGGGCTAACGCAGACCGAGGTCCGCACAGGGCCAACGCAGACCGAGGTCCGCACGGGGCCAACGCAGACCGAGGTCCGCACAGGGCTAACGCAGACCGAGGTCCGCACAGGGCTAACGCAGACCGAGGTCCGCACAGGGCTAACGCAGGCCGAGGTCCGCACGGGGCTAACGCAGATCGAGGTCCGCACGGGGCTAACGCAGATCGAGGTCCGCACAGGGCTAAAGTAGACCGAGGTCCGCACAGGGCTAACGCAGACCGAGGTCCGCACAGGGCTAACGCAGACCGAGGTGTACACAGGGCTAACACAGACCGAGGTCCGCACAGGGCTAAAGTAGACCGAGGTCCGCACAGGGCTAAAGTAGACCGAGGTCCGCACAGGGCTAACAGAGACCGAGGTCCGCACAGGGCTAACGCAGACCGAGGTGTACACAGGGCTAACACAGATCGAGGTCCGCACAGGGCTAAAGTAGACCGAGGTCCGCACAGGGCTAAAGTAGACCGAGGTCCGCACAGGGCTAACAGAGACCGAGGTCCGCACAGGGCTAACGCAGACCGAGGTCCGCACAGGGCTAACGCAGACCGAGGTCCGCACAGGGCTAACGCAGGCCGAGGTCCGCACAGGGCTAACGCAGACCGAGGTCCGCACAGGGCTAACGCAGACCGAGGTCCGCACAGGGCTAACGCAGACCGAGGTCCGCACAGGGCTAACGCAGGCCGAGGTCCGCACAGGGCTAACGCAGATCGAGGTCCGCACGGGGCTAACGCAGATCGAGGTCCGCACGGGGCTAACGCAGATCGAGGTCCGCACAGGGCTAAAGTAGACCGAGGTCCGCACAGGGCTAACGCAGATTGAGGTGTACACAGGGCTAACGCAGACCGAGGTCCGCACAGGGCTGACGCAGATCGAGGTCCGCACAGGGCTAACGCAGACCGAGGTCCGCCCAGGGCTAACGCAGACCGAGGTCCGCAAAGGGCTAACGCAGATCGAGGTCCGCACAGGGCCAACGCAGACCGAGGTCCGCACGGGGCTAACGCAGACCGAGGTCCGCACGGGGCTAACGCAGACCGAGGTCCGCACGGGGCTAACGCAGACCGAGGTCCGCACGGGGCTAACGCAGACCGAGGTCCGCACGGGGCTAACGCAGATCGAGGTCCGCACGGGGCTAACGCAGGCCGAGGTCCGCACGGGGCTAACGCAGGCCGAGGTCCGCACGGGGCTAACGCAGACCGAGGTCCGCACGGGGCTAACGCAGACCGAGGTCCGCACAGGGCCAACGCAGACCGAGGTCCGCACAGGGCCAACGCAGACCGAGGTCCGCACAGGGCTAACGCAGACCGAGGTCCGCACAGGGCCAACGCAGACCGAGGTCCGCACAGGGCCAACGCAGACCGAGGTCCGCACAGGGCTAACGCAGGCCGAGGTCCGCACAGGGCTAACGCAGGCCGAGGTCCGCACGGGGCTAACGCAGATCGAGGTCCGCACGGGGCTAACGCAGACCGAGGTCCGCACGGGGCTAACGCAGACCGAGGTCCGCACGGGGCTAACGCAGACCGAGGTCCGCACGGGGCTAACGCAGACCGAGGTCCGCACGGGGCTAACGCAGATCGAGGTCCGCACGGGGCTAACGCAGGCCGAGGTCCGCACGGGGCTAACGCAGGCCGAGGTCCGCACGGGGCTAACGCAGACCGAGGTCCGCACGGGGCTAACGCAGACCGAGGTCCGCACAGGGCCAACGCAGACCGAGGTCCGCACAGGGCTAACGCAGACCGAGGTCCGCACAGGGCCAACGCAGACCGAGGTCCGCACAGGGCTAACGCAGACCGAGGTCCGCACAGGGCCAACGCAGACCGAGGTCCGCACAGGGCCAACGCAGACCGAGGTCCGCACAGGGCCAACGCAGACCGAGGTCCGCACAGGGCCAACGCAGACCGAGGTCCGCACAGGGCTAACGTAGACCGAGGTCCGCACAGGGCTAACGTAGACCATGGTCGCCGCTCACCTCCTGCTGTGCGGCCATACCCGTGTGTCCTCTCCCGGCCGACAATGTCAGCTGCAAATCAAAATGGAGAGCTCCTCTCGCCCCCTGCCCTGCTGACGGGGGACTGTTAACAGCCTCTGCCCTGCAGGTAGGAGTCCTGAGCTGGGGAAGCAGAGATTGGAGAGGAAAGGAGGGGAGGGGGCAGACTGCAGGGGCACTGTAATGTAAAGGGGGCTGTGATGTAAAGGGGCACTGTAATCATTTATATCACAGCCCCCCCTCTACATTAATGTGAAGTCCCTTTTATATCACAGTGCCCCCTTTACATCACACCCCTTTATATCAGTGTCCACAGTCCCCCTTTACAGCACCGTTCCCCCTTTAAAGAAGTCTTAGAGTGTCTTTCGTTCCCCTTTACATTGCAGTGCAGTCCTTGGTACATTAATATAAAGGGGACTGCACTGTAAAGGGGAACTCTAATGTAAAGGGGAACAATGGACACTCTGTGACTGCTTTAAGGGGGGAACTGTGGATACTGATATAAAGGGGGGACTGTGATGTAAAGGGGGACTGTGCACACTCATATAAAGGGGGGACTGTGATGTAAAGGGGGACTGTGGACACTGATATAAAGGGGGGACTGTGCACACTCATATAAAGGGGGGACTGTGATGTAAAGGGGGACTGTGGACACTGATATAAAGGGGGGACTGTGATGTAAAGGGGGACTGTTGACACTGATATAAAGGGGGGACTGTGATGTAAAGGGGGACTGTTGACACTGATATAAAGGGGGGACTGTGATATAAAGAGGGACTGTGGACACTGATATGAAGGGGGGGACTGTGCTGTAAAGGGGGACTGTGGACACTGATATGAAGGGGGGGACTGTGCTGTAGAGGGGGACTGTGGACACTGATATAAAGGGGGGGCTGTGATGTAAAGAGGGACTGTGGACACTAATATAAAGGGGGGACTGTGATATAAAGAGGGACTGTGCTGTAAAGGTAGGTTGTGGTGTGAAGGGGGCTGAGGACAGACTTCATGACTATCCCATCCCCCGACCCGTCCTCCACCCTCCCCCAGCGCAACGTCCCCCTAGTCCCTAGGAAAATTGTCTGCCATGATTCCGATCCCTGGTGTCGTTGGTTGGGGGCCGCGGCCTTACTGCATTTACTTGCAATATGTTTCTATTTGGAATTCGGATATTCCCTTCCATTATCATTTATTTTGGATTTCTTGAAATTCGTTGCCTTTGTGACTCAGAAATTTGGAGACATTCGAATCACAAATTAGTGATTTGTAACGAAACGAGTCGCACATCTCCCTTCCCCCGGGGCTGCTGAAGGTCATTTCCTCTGCGGTGGTGAAGATAATGTACTTTAGAAGGTGAAGGTGGGCGTCCGTGACTTGATTTTCCGATTTCATGGAAATTCATTTGCATTCGTCTCTCTCTGACATCTTCCAAGTACAATCGGTGAACATAGAAAGCAGAGCGCGCGGAGGAGCGCGCGGAGCGTACGGCGGAGGTGACACAGGAAGTGGGTGCGAGAGAAAGCCAGCGAGATGACTCGCTTCTCGGATTGCGAAGGCGGATTGAAGACTTGATATTATTCCGCTGAACTCGCAACACGACGTCTCATCTACGTAACTCTCCGGCAGAAGAGGAGATCCGGCGAGAAGGGAACCGACATTTTCCCCAATGACGCAATCGCTGAAGATTCTTTGTAATTGAATTAGTGTAGCGATCCTCTACTAATGTTACGGGGGGGGGGGGAGGGGAAAAGATTGCCCCGCTGTGGAGATTTGACATCGAAAAATTTTAATAAATTATAATTTTCTCTCTGCACTTTAGATGAACTCCGAGAGCAGCCATTGGTTCTGCAAAATTTCCATTTTCTGGCGTTGTCGGCGGGATGACCGATTGAAAAATGGAAAGGGAAGCGCTCACATCGCCACATCCCGAAATTGGAAAGTAGACAGTCCAAGGTATTTAGTAAGAGGCATATCGAGTTTTTTGAAGTTGTAAGGTCAGGTACTGATGTTGGATGAGAAGACCACCACCAGAGTTCCGATTCATCCCAAAGGTGTTTAGTAGGCATAGATGTGCGCACAGGGTGTGCTGGGTGTGCCTGGGCACACCCCAATCACCCCATGTACATTAACATTATCCAGGGGTGGCACCAGGTGGGTGGTTTGGGGTGCCAGTGTAAATGCCCCCATTATATTAAAGGCTAGGTTCAACCATAGGAACACATTACACTCGTATTTAGAGTGTAGCACAATGTGCTCCCAATCAACTGTCTCTCACCATCAGAGCTTCCTCCACGTGACAGCACGTGGCGTTCATGTGTGTTTGAGCTTTGGGGTGCACACCTATGTCAGTAGGGACGAGGTCATTGCTCTGTACAGGACAGTCAAGTTCCTCAACACCAAACTGGTCACCCCATGCCTTTATAGAGTTGGCTTTGTACACGGGGGGGGGGGGGGGGGGGCACAGTCATGTTGGAACAGAAAAGGGTCTTCACCAAACTGTCACCACAAGGTTGGAAAAGTACAATTGACTCTAATGTCTTTGTATGATGGAGGATTACCTGGACCCTTCATTGGACACCCCTGAAGTTATTTAGTGGTCAAGTATCCATAGAGGTTTGGCCATATAGGTGGGTCTCATAGTCAAGTGTCCAGAGTGGCTTGACTATATAGGTAGGTGTAATAGTCAGGTGTCCCCCAAAGGTTTGGCCATATAGGTAGGTGTGATGGTGAGGTTCCCATAAACCTTTGGCCATATAGGTAGGTGCGATAGTGAGGTTCCCATAAACCTTTGGCCATATAGGTAGGTGTGATGGTGGGGTTCCCAATAACCTTTGGCTATATAGGTAGGTGTGATGGTGAGGTTCCCATAAACCTTTGGCCATATAGGTAGGTGTGATGGTGAGGTTCCCATAAACCTTTGGCTATATAGGTAGGTGTGATGGTGAGGTTCTCATAAACCTTTGGCTATATAGGTAGGTGTGATGGTGAGGTTCAAAATAACCTTTGGCCATATAGGTAGGTGTGATGGTGAGGTTCCCATAAACCTTTGGCCATATAGGTAGGTGTGATGGTGAGGTTCAAAATAGCCTTTGGCCATATAGGTAGGTGTGATGGTGAGGTTCCCATAAACCTTTGGCCATATAGGTAGGTGCGATAGTGAGGTTCCCATAAACCTTTGGCCATATAGGTAGGTGTGATGGTGGGGTTCCCAATAACCTTTGGCTATATAGGTAGGTGTGATGGTGAGGTTCCCATAAACCTTTGGCCATATAGGTAGGTGTGATGGTGAGGTTCCCATAAACCTTTGGCTATATAGGTAGGTGTGATGGTGAGGTTCTCATAAACCTTTGGCTATATAGGTAGGTGTGATGGTGAGGTTCAAAATAACCTTTGGCCATATAGGTAGGTGTGATGGTGAGGTTCCCATAAACCTTTGGCCATATAGGTAGGTGTGATGGTGAGGTTCAAAATAGCCTTTGGCCATATAGGTAGGTGTGATGGTGAGGTTCCCATAAACCTTTGGCCATACAGGTAGGTGTGATGGTGAGGTTCCCATAAACCTTTGGCCATACAGGTAGGTGTGATGGTGAGGTTCCCATAAACCTTTGGCCATATAGGTAGGTGTGATGGTGAGGTTCCCAATAACCTTTGGCCATATAGGTAGGTGTGATGGTGAGGTTCCCATAAACCTTTGGCCATATAGGTATGTGTGATGGTGAGGTTCCCAATAACCTTTGGCCATATAGGTAGGTGTGATGGTGAGGTTCCCATGACCCTTTGGCCATATAGGTAGGTGTGATGGTGAGGTTCCCATAAACCTTTGGCCATATAGGTAGGTGTGATGGTGAGGTTCCCATAACCCTTTGGCCATATAGGTAGGTGTGATGGTGAGGTTCCCATAACCCTTTGGCCATATAGGTAGGTGTGATGGTGAGGTTCCCATAAACCTTTGGCCATATAGGTAGGTGTGATGGTGAGGTTCCCATAAACCTTTGGCCATATAGGTAGGTGTGATGGTGAGGTTCCCATAAACCTTTGGCCACATAGGTAGGTGTGATAGTGAGGTTCCCATAAACCTTTGGCCATATAGCTACAGTAGGTGTGAAGGTTGGTTGTCCACAAATTTTTGGCCATATAGGTAGGTGTGATGGTCAGGTGACCACAAATGGCCGGCTGTATAGGTAGGTGTGATGGTCAGGTGACCACAAGGGTACATTGGTCCTCCCAAGGAACCATTGGGTTGAGACTTTGGAGTGAAGGTGGATGGAAACCCAACGCGGGTCGTCATCTGACGGCTCTACAAGCTCGGCGTTCTCTCCGGTATTCTTCTGTCATTGATCTCTCTTGTTTCTTGGCTTTGCGTCGCCTGACGTCCTTTACAAGTAGTGTTGCTCACGAATATTCGTATTGCGAATATTCGGCTCGAATATGGCATATTCGAGTATTCGCGAATATTTCGAATTTCGCGGTCAATATTCGCTATTCCGAATATTCGATTCAATTTTATTTTTAGAACAGATCACATCCTAGAGATCTCCATCGACGTCTAAAAGCATTGCTGGTATGATTAGAGACCTTGGGCCGAGTAGCTGAAGCGATCATTTTATATTGCCGAAAATTCGCATTGCGATTATTCGGCAATAGGAATATTGCGCGATTATTTTCTCCGCCCTTCTTTTGCATCAGAGCCAGCAGTTGTCGAAACTCCGCAATCAATATCGCATTCGCATTTTGGGAAATTTCGATACAATATCACGAATATTCTGAGCCAATCAGAGTGCAAAATATCACGAATATTCTAAGCCAATCAAAGTGCTCCTTCCACTGTTGTCGAAATTTCGCCATCAATATCGCATTCGCATTTTGCGAAATTTCGATACAATATCACGAATATTCTGAGCCAATCAGAGTGCAAAATATCACGAATATTCTGAGCCAATCAAAGTGCTCCTTCCACTGTTGTCGAAATTTCGCCATCAATATCGCATTCGCATTTTGCGAAATTTCGATACAATATCACGAATATTCTGAGCCAGAGTGCAAAATATCACGAATATTCTGAGCCAATCAGAGTGCTCCTTCCGCTGTTGTCGAAATTTCGCAATTATGTTCGCATTCGCAATAGCGAAATTTCGCAAAAATTTCATTTCGATAAAATATCACAAATATTCGAATTTAGCGAATATTTCTCGAATATTCGGCTATATATTCGTGATATATCGCGAAATCGAATATGGCGTATTCTGCTCAACACTATTTACAAGTAAAATGTCTTTGGGAAAACTGTCCGTATTATTCTAATGCTTCCCTGTGAGGATGATGACCTTTAATTAGCGGTGTTTTTAATGTCCCATAATCTGCGTAATGTCACCAATTCAAACAGCGACTCGTCACGCCCGGCTCATCCAATTATAATGTGTCGCTCAGATCCTCCCCCGGCCTTCCATCCTCCTTTCTAAGAAATATCTAACGCTTCGCCTCTAAAGTCTCCCTCCCCCTCCTCATTTAAATTCTGTTTATATGTTTCACCGTAGATGTCCTTAATTGATCTTCTGTAATTGTTTTTTGTCATTGAGAAATTTACACCTTTTTTTAGGAACTGAGGGGAGAGTTCTGGAGGAAGGAGCAGAGTCCTCCAGCAGAGTATATCAGGAGAGTTATAGAGGAAGGAGCAGAGTCCTCCAGCAGAGTATATCAGGAGAGGAGAGTTATAGAGGAAGGAGCAGAGTCCTCCAGCAGAGTATATCAGGAGAGGAGAGTTATAGAGGAAGGAGCAGAGTCCTCCAGCAGAGTATATCAGGAGAGGAGAGTTATAGAGGAAGGAGCAGAGTATATCAGGAGAGGAGAGTTATAGAGGAAGGAGCAGAGTCCTCCAGCAGAGTATATCAGGAGAGGAGAGTTATAGAGGAAGGAGCAGAGTCCTCCAGCAGAGTATATCAGGAGAGGAGAGTTATAGAGGAAGGAGCAGAGTATATCAGGAGAGGAGAGTTATAGAGGAAGGAGCAGAGTCCTCCAGCAGAGTATATCAGGAGAGGAGAGTTATAGAGGAAGGAGCAGAGTATATCAGGAGAGGAGAGTTATAGAGGAAGGAGCAGAGTATATCAGGAGAGGAGAGTTATAGAGGAAGGAGCAGAGTCCTCCAGCAGAGTATATCAGGAGAGGAGAGTTCTGGAGGAAGGAGCAGAGTCCTCCAGCAGAGTATTTCAGGAGAGGAGAGTTATAGAGAAAGGAGCATAGTCCTCCAGCAGAGTATATCAGGAGAGGAGAGTTATAGAGGAAGGAGCAGAGTCCTCCAGCAGAGTATATCAGGAGAGGAGAGTTCTGGAGGAAGGAGCAGAGTCCTCCAGCAGAGTACATCAGGAGAGGAGAGTTATAGAGGAAGGAGCAGAGTCCTCCAGCAGAGTATATCAGGAGAGGAGCAGTATATTGAGGTGCATTAGTGCACGTGTACTGCAGTATATTGAGGTGCGTTAGTGCACGTGTACTGCAGTATATTGAGGTTCATTAGTGCACGTGTACTGCAGTATATTGAGGTGCATTAGTGCATGTGTACTGCAGTATATTGAGGTGCGTTAGTGCATGTGTACTGCAGTATATTGAGGTGCGTTAGTGCATGTGTACTGCAGTATATTGAGGTGCGTTAGTGCATGTGTACTGCAGTATATTGAGGTGCGTTAGTGCATGTGTACTGCAGTATATTGAGGTGCGTTAGTGCATGTGTACTGCAGTATATTGAGGTGCGTTAGTGCATGTGTACTGCAGTATATTGAAGTGCGTTAGTGCACGCTTACTGCAGTATATTGAGGTGTGTCAGTGCACGCTTACTGCAGTATATTGAGGTGCGTTAGTGCACGTGTACTGCAGTATATTGAGGTGCGTTAGTGCACGTGTACTGCAGTATATTGAGGTGCGTTAGTGTATGTTTACTGCAGTATATTTAGGTGCGTTAGTGCACGTGTACTGCAGTATATTGAGGTGCGTTAGTGCACGTTTACTGCAGTATATTGAGGTGCATTAGTGCATGTGTACTGCAGTATATTGAGGTGTGTCAGTGCACGCTTACTGCAGTATACATGTCCCCCAGGGCAGTACCTGGAACCCCATAACCCTTTGTATGCCCAATAACATGCATCTAAGACCTCAAACTTTTGATTCTTGAAGTTTGGGTCCCATAGACTTCATTGGGGTTCGTTATTCGGCTCCAAACTGTTCCAGAGTTCTGGTGTGAACCGAACAAGGGGTCGTTCAGCCCGTCTCTGGAGTGCAGAAAAGTTCCTGACGTTGTACGGCTCCTCTACACACCTCGCTTCCTCTCTAACCAACTTTCCTTTGAGTCTCCTGTAATATTCTGATCACAGACCTGAATAAGCAATCATGGATCCTGCTGACTGTGCAATTTCACATCAAAGAGCCTGTAGAGAGGCTGGGCGGGGCCCTCTGTTCAATTTCCTCCGTTGTGAAAAATGAAGTCGCCCAAAAAACTGCAAAACAAGAGAATCCCAACTTCCGCCGAACAGAAAGAGAAATCCTCCGCTGAGTAGAACGCAGACGGCTCATTGGCCTCCACATCACGATTGAGTCCTGGGAGGAACCACTGAGAAATGGGGGGGGGGGGGACCCAGAAGATCGACGCTCCCAGAAGTGTCAGTTTCTGCACACATTTCAGAAGAGGATTTCTTGCAGTTCGGCGGCACGGAAGAGACGAGTCAATATAAATCGCCTTTTTGGGAAATCTAACTTTAAGGCCGGGTACTCACGAACAAACATGTACGGTGAAAGCGGTCCGTCGGACCGTTTTCACCGTACATGTCTGCCAGAGGGCTTCTGTACGATGGTTGTACACACCATCGTACAGAAGTCCGCGCGTAAACATTACGCGGGGCGTGTCCGCGTCGTCGCCGCGGCGATGACGCGGAGACGTGGGCGGGCCTGCCATTTAAAGGCTTCCACGCATGCGTCGAAGTCATTCGACGCATGCGAGGGACGGCGGGCGCCTGGACATGTACGGTAGGTCTGTACTGACGACCATACATGTCCGGCGGGCAAATGTTTGCTGGAATTCGGCACGCTCGCGCCCACACACGACCAAACATGTATGCTGAAACTGGCCCGCGGACCAGTTTCAGCATACATGTTTGGTCGTGTGTACGGGGCCTAAAGGGGCGCTCAACTAAAACTGACTTAAATAGCAAATATAATTGGCGCAGCCTTTCGTTTAAAGCGGAGTTCCACCCACATTTTTCACTCCTCGCTGTGCAGCACTAATGTGCATCCTTAAGATGAATTGGCAATTTATTTTATTTTTTTCTGTTCACTTACCTGATTTATGAATATCGTATTTATCGGCGTATACCGCGCGCCGGCGTATAACGCACACCCCAAGCTTAGAAGGAAAGTTTAAGGAAAAAACGTACATTTTCTTGCCCGGCGGCCTTGTCCGGCGTCCGTCTGCGGCCTTGCGCGGGGTCCGTCCAGCCTTGTCGGTGTCCTTCTGCTGTCTTGCCCGGCGTCCCCTGGCGGCCTTGTCCGGCGTCCGTCTGCGACCTTGCGCGGGGTCCGTCCAGCTTTGTCGGTGTCCGTCTGCTGTCTTGTCCGGCGTCCATCGGCGGCCTTGTCCGGCGTCCGTCTGCCGGGGCTTGCAGCGTTGTGTGTTTGAGTTTGGCGCCTCGGTCGAGCTGTGCAGAGCCGGATTTCCGGTGTGTTCGGCTCCTCTCGCGTGGCTGCGGGCGGAGCCGAGCGTGGCCGAGCCTAGCCGAGTGCCCAGTACACTCGGTTCGGTCTTTGTCGGTGGCGCTCTGAGACAGCGAGGATCGATTTTCACTGTTTCCCAAGACTTGAGTTATTTAAAAGGTTCCTTTGTAATAAAAACACAACGAGAGGACGTGTTGAAGAAATTCTGTCTATAATGAGCCTTGCTCATCACTTCTACTGTGAGAAGCGAAGCACCGCCTTCTTTTGCGCACCACAACGCAGAGATGTCAGTGCAATGTGTGTTGTGGTGCGCTGCAGTGTCAAAAATAGTACTGGTGCATTTTTTGCTCTTCTAGGCATGCTGGGAGTTCAGAAGGATGAGGTTGCCCTAACCCCACGCATGCGTCCTTTTTGCACCCCAGAAATGTGAATAGGCCCTGAATGTGTCTCCGCCTGACCCTGCAGAGCGTCACTCCCCGGGCCGCGCCTTTCTGATGCATCCTATTCACATCTCACAAATGTGTGAGATGTATTCTCCACGGGGTGATAATAATAAACGCCGCGCCCCGGGTACAGCTAAGCCCGTCCATTTTCCTGGGAAGGGGATTCATGTCTCTCATTAGTCATTCTTTCTCGGGTAATACAGGAAACGCCCCACTTCCCAAAATCTGTTTCTTCAAATAGCATCAGGTACTTTCCAGGCAAAACATCAACGCCTTGTTCAAAAAGAGCAAGTTCCTTATTTTCCCTCCCACAGCGCAAACTGTCATACTGTATATGTTGGTGACATCGCCTGCTCTTCCACTGTACATGTAACCAGGGCCGGTGCTACCACCAGGCAAACTAGGCAGCCGCCTAGGGCACCCGGCCACTGGTGTTCCTGCTCTCTTCTCTCTGCAGCAGGCAACTAAGTCTCAGAATCCGCAGGCAGCCGTCGCTCCGTTCGCACACAGTGTCAGAGGCGGAGGGCTGTGTCTGTGTCCCGACTCCCGAATGAATGGAAGCAAGCAAACATTCATTGATGGGCACTGGTGAGGCTGCATTTGATGGGCGCTGGTGAGGCTGCATTTGATGGGCGCTGGTGAGGCTGCATTGATGGGCGCTGGTGAGGCTGCATTAAAAGGCGCTGGTGAGGCTGCATTTGATGGGTGCTGGTGAGGCTGCATTAAAAGGCGCTGGTGAGGCTGCATTGATGGGCGCTGGTGAGGCTGCATTAAAAGGCGCTGGTGAGGCTGCATTTGATGGGTGCTGGTGAGGCTGCATTAAAAGGCGCTGGTGAGGCTGCATTTGATGGGCGCTGGTGATGCTGCATTTGATGGACGCTGGTGAGGCTGCATTTGATGGGCGCTGGTGAGGCTGCATTTGATGGGCGCTGGTGAGGTTGCATTAAAGGGTGCTGGTGAGGCTGCATTAAAGGGCGCTGGTGAGGCTGCATTTGATGGGCGCTGGTGAGGCTACATTTGATGGGCGCTGGTGAGGCTGCATTTGATGGGCGCTGGTGAGGCTGCAATTGATGGGCTCTGGTGAGACTACATTAAAGGGCGCTGGTGAGGCTGCATTTGATGGGTGCTGGTGAGGCTGCATTAAAAGGCGCTGGTGAGGCTGCATTTGATGGGCACTGGTGAGGCTGCATTAAAGGGTGCTGGTGAGGATGCATTGTTGGGCGCTGGTGAGGTTGCATTTGATGGAAGCTGGTGAGGCTGCATTTGATGGGCGCTGGTGAGGCTGCATTTGATGGGCGCTGGTGAGGCTGCATTTGATGGGCGCTGGTGAGGCTGCATTTGATGGGCGCTGGTGAGGCTGCATTTGATGGGCGCTGGTGAGGCTGCATTTGATGGACGCTGGTGAGGCTGTATTAAAGGGCGCTGGTGAGGCTGCATTGATGGGCGCTGGTGAGGCTGCATTGATGGGCGCTGGTGAGGCTGTAAACGTCATTTACATATGTCGGCGGGACTTATGTGTGCGTTCGCTTCTGCGCGCGAGCTACCGGGGACAGGGGCGTTTTAATATTTTTTTTATTATTATTATAATTTTTTTTACTTATTTATTTATTTATTTTTTTACACTTTTTTTTTTTGATCACTTTTATTCCTATTACAAGGAATGTAAACATCCCTTGTAATAGGAAATGTGCGTGACAGGTCCTCTTTATGGAGAGAGGCGGGGTCAATAAGACCTCCCCCTCCCCCCACATCTCTCCTCCAGGCTGGAAAGCATGAGATCGGGGGGAAAAAAATTTCACCGATCTCATGATTAGTGTTGCTTACTAGCCGCAATCGCGGCTTTGTTTACTTACAGGTACCCGGGTGTGACGTCATCACACCGCGCCCGGGCCTCCGACGGTCATAGAGATGACTGGTGACCATCTGGTCACCAGTCATCTCTATGCTTCCTGCCAGCGCCGGATGATTCCTTCTCCGGGCCCCCGATGGCATGGGAGAGCCCGGAGAAGCACCGGATGGTGGCGGGAGGGGGGGATGTCCCCTCCCACCGCCTATAAGAACGATCAAGCGGCGGAACCGCCGCTATGATCGTTCTTATATTGCACAGAATTGCCGGCACTAACGAATGATATCTGAATGATGCCTCTAGCTGCACCCATCATTCAGATATTCACCCACAAAGCCCAGGATGTCATATGACGCCCACCCAGGATGGGAGATCCCCTCTGTGGACGTCATATGACTATGGGCGGGTATTAAAGTGGTTAAAAAGGTGGAGTATACATGGGCAGGGGGCAAAGAGGGTGGAGTCAGGGGTGGAGCAAGGGGGGGTGGCAAAATGAGGTTTCGCCTAGGGTGACATTGATGTGTACCACATGAGCGCCCCCTGTAGCCAGTCTGTGTATACTTCATATAAATATACTATATACAATCTC
This sequence comes from Rana temporaria, assembly GCF_905171775.1. Lineage (NCBI taxonomy): Eukaryota > Metazoa > Chordata > Amphibia > Anura > Ranidae > Rana > Rana temporaria. The sequence goes on along the minus strand of NC_053492.1, from coordinate 480,192,874 downwards.
TATATACTCCATATATACCCCATATATACACTCTCTATATACCACATGAGGCGCCCCCTGTAGCCAGTCTGTAGGGGGAGAATTATTATTGGTCGGGGGTCAAATACTTATTCTCCTCCATTTTAATCCTGTGATCTTTCTGGAGTTTTGGTTGATATTCTGTCTCCATCATATAAAATACACCCATGATAACAATCATTTCTATGTAATTGGGCAAACAACACAATCTGCAGGGGATCAAATACTTATTCCCCCCCCTCTCTGTATATATATATTATATTGTAATAGTGCCACGTCTTGTCATGGTGTCAGAGGGGGAAGGGTACACGGGGTTCTCAATGGTGCAGTTTGAGGGTCTCCAGGATGGTTGTTCTGAATGAAGAAAGCTGGTTTTGCCGTTTTCTCCGGGATTGGGTTCTGGAGTCTGGAGACTTCAAAGAGTCTTGAGAGGGATGAAACCTTCTGTGTCCGCATCTTACTGGAGACCAGTAGCCTGATGGTGCAGACCACTAGTACAAGGCCATTTTAATGAAGGGGCTGGCTGTGGTTTGGTGTGTGGGTGGACGGGCACTAGGTGTCACGTACCCGGTGGAGATCGAGCAGTAGAGGGGGCTTCTCCTGTCCAATGCCCCCTGGTAGAGATGACAGGGAGTGAGGGACACAAAATGGCACGAGGGCCGATGTAGTAGACGGCTCCGGCTGGCACCTGATGGCTGGAGATTAGAGTTGAGCAGACACCTGGATGTTCGGGTTCGGACCCGAACCCGGACTTTGAAAAAAAGTTCGGGACCGAACCCGGACTTTGACCCGAACCCGAACCCCATTGAAGTCAATGGGGACCCGGACTTTTGACTACAAAAATGTCTCTAAAAAACTAAAGGAAAGGGCTGGAGGGCTGCAAATGGCAGCAACATGTCGGGAAGAGCATGGCAAGTACTCTGGAAATAAATGTGGATAGGGAAATAACTTAAAATAACATAAAAAAAATTAAAATAAAAAATATAATGATTTTTGACCTTTGAGGACGAGGTCCATACAGTTTTGTTCAAAATTATTGAACCCCCCAATGCTGTAAAGGGTTTTAGGGAATTTAGTGTACATGTGTAATTGTATTCAGAATGAAATCCTACAAGGACTTCTTAAAGAACCATTTGCAACTAATATGACATCAATTGGTTTTGTAATACAGTAGTAAATGCAAAATTCAAGGCAATGGGCACAAAATATTTCAGCAAACTCTCCCTGACTATGTACTTGACAGAAACACAGTATATCACAGGTGCACAGGTGGTGTGGCAGGTGTACTGCTGTTGAAATATTCAGAGTCACTTATAGATTACAAACTGCCCCTATAGTTGAACAAAATTCCTAAACTATATGAAGCACAGCAGATGTCACAGGAATAGAGTGCTTGTTGATATTTCTGGAGCAACATACACCTAGCACTGTCCCTAAGCAGATTCAGCAACCTTTCCCTCACATAAGTGAAGCAGTGACAACGAGCCAGATGCCATAAGATGATGCAGATATCAAAGAAATAAAGTGTGCTTCTTGATATTTCTGGAGCAGTATAACAGCATAGACCTAACACTGTCCCTGAGCAGATTCAGCAGCCTTTCCCTCACATAAGTGAAATCCAGTGAAAACGAGCCAGATACACCTTAGGCCCCGTACACACGAGGGGATCTCCGCTGGAAACGGTCCGGCGGACCGTTTCCAGCGGAGATTCCTCCTCCGGATTTGGATCCGATGGCTTGTACTCACCATCGGATCAAAATCCGCGCGGAATTCATCCGCGGTGACATGTCGCGCCGTCGCCGCGATGATGACGCGGCGACGTGCGTGACGCTGGAAGGTAAGTACTTTCACGCATGCGTCGAATCATTACGACGCATGCGAGGGAGGGGAGCGGACGGATTGATCCGGTGAGTCTGTACAGACCACCGGATCAATCCGCTGGACCCGATTCAAGCGGATACATTTCTTAGCATGCTAAGAAATTTATATCCGCTTGAAATGGATCGGGCCGAGGAATCTCCGCGGATAAATATCCGCTAGGCCGTACAGACGACCGGATTTGTCCGCTGGAACTGATCCGCGGATCAATTCCAGCGGATAGATCCGGTGGTGTGTACAAGGCCTAAGACTGTCCCTAAGCAGCAGATTCCAGCAGCCTTTCCCTATCTAGAGTGAAGCAGAGTGATGATCTGTGCTGTGTGCCTCTATCTAATATAGAGGCACGTCACATGATGGGTCACATGCTGCACTGGCCAATCACAGCCATGCCATAAGTAGGCATGGCTGTGATCAGTTCCAAGTCACAGTAGTAACACGAATGGCGATTGGCTGCCGTGCAGCGTGCCAAAACATACCCGAACTCCGAACCCGGACTTTTTCCAACTATTCGGGTTCGGGTCCGGGTTCGGGAAAAACCCAAAGTCCGTACAGAACCCGAACTTTACAGTTCGGGTTCGCTCAACCCTACTGGAGATCACTGGGCAGGTAATGAAGACAGGAACTCCGTGTTGCCGGAGCAGCAGGCGGAGGCGTAGCCGGAACGGAAGCCAGGGGGGTCACCAACAGACGAGCAGAGCCGGTACCGAGATGTGAGGCGGAGTCAGGATACAGGCCGGGTCTGGTACACAGTCGGGCAGCGAGGTGCAGGAACATAAGGCAACAAAAATCGGAGGTCACAGGTAGGCAGGCGGAGACCCAAGATGGGCACAGATGAGGCCGGGTCCAACACAAGGAACGGGAACAGGAAACAAGCTGAAAGACCCCTCAGGAAAGTGTGTCATTGCTTGGTTTAAATAGGCGCACTGGCCCCAATGCGCGCACGTGTGCCGGCTCGCGCCCATGCGCGCTCACGCAATGCACCAGTGCGTGCCCTTTCTTGTGCACATCCTAATATGCCCGCGTCTGTGCGCCAATGTACGCTTGTTATCCGGGTTTCTCTTACACTAGGAGAGCGTCTACCTTGTCCTCAAAGAGTGGCGGTCAGATCCAAAGAGTCTGTGGCCTGAATACATCACTAAGAGACTGGAAAGGAGTCTGTGCATCCAAGGTGAGCAGAGATGCCATGGGCAGAAGGCTGAAAACCCCCAAAGGAGGTCAGCTTGTCATTTTATTTTTAAGTTTCGTTTTAAATAAAAGTGGGCCAAAGGCCCGGAAAATGGACTGGAGTTGATGGAAAGAACGAAATTTGGGATTTGTCGGTAAAGAATATGGCGGAGAATGCGGGCAAATATGAAACCCTTGCTGAAAAGTTCCCACCATCCCTGTGCTGAGTTCCCGGGTCTGTACACCCGCTGTGCCCATTATGAGGGGTTCCCACCATCCCTGTGCTGAGTTCCCGGGTCTGTACACCCGCTGTGCCCATTATGAGGGGTTCCTACCATCCCTGTGCTGAGTTCCCGGGTCTGTACCCCCCGCTGTGCCCATTATGAGGGGTTCCCACCATCCCTGTGCTGAGTTCCCGGGTCTGTACACCCGCTGTGCCCATTATGAGGAGTTCCCACCATCCCTGTGCTGAGTTCCCGGGTCTGTACACCCGCTGTGCCCTTTATGAGGGGTTCCCACCATCCCTGTGCTGAGTTCCCGGGTCTGTACACCCGCTGTGCCCCATTATGAGGGGTTCCCACCATCCCTGTGCTGAGTTCCCGAGTCTGTACACCCGCTGTGCCCCATTATGAGGGGTTCCCACCATCCCTGTGCTGAGTTCCCGGGTCTGTAGACCCGCTGTGCCCATTATGAGGGGTTCCCACCATCCCTGTGCTGAGTTCCCGGGTCTGTACACCCGCTGTGCCCATTATGAGGGGTTCCCACCATCCCTGTGCTGAGTTCCCGGGTCTGTACACCCGCTGTGCCCATTATGAGGGGTTCTCACCATCCCTGTGCTGAGTTCCCGGGTCTGTAGACCCGCTGTGCCCATTATGAGGGGTTCCCACCATCCCTGTGCTGAGTTCCCGGGTCTGTACACCCGCTGTGCCCATTATGAGGGGTTCCCACCATCCCTGTGCTGAGTTCCCGGGTCTGTACACCCGCTGTGCCCATTATGAGGAGTTCCCACCATCCCTGTGCTGAGTTCCCGGGTCTGTACACCCGCTGTGCCCATTATGAGGGGTTCCTACCATCCCTGTGCTGAGTTCCCGGGTCTGTACACCCGCTGTGCCCATTATGAGGGGTTAATTTTGTTTATTGAAAAAATCTTACAAACAACAACTTATATCCAATAAAACCATAATAAATAAAACATATTTACAAAACAATTGAATATGACTATACAAAACAGAAACAAACACAAGAACATAATAAACGGTGCAAACCAAATTGCGCACAACATAATCCCTACGGGAGAGCCAGACTAAAGAGCATCACCATGCATGTCACCTTTTATATAAAGTGAGTGGGAACTGCCATTAAGGTGGCTGAGGCTGTTTCTCAGCCTGGCTACTCCCTCTCCCTGGAGAACCAGCGCGCTTCGTTGCACCCTGGCACTCTTCATCCATAGAGGATGCAGAACTGAACGAGTCCCATTCATAGTCATCCTCAGACAGTACCGTAAATTTATTCGCCAAAGGCAAAACCTCAGGACTTAAGGTAACTGTATCTCCTTTTTTCCCCTTCTTTTTGCCTCTCCTCCTTTTATCCTCCAACCACTCCATATCATCCTTGGACAACCCGGAGTCAACAGCCTCCCCACACCCTTCACCCCCCTCCCCCCCATACTCCCTTCCCTTATCTACCCCCAGGCCAGCCTCTTCACCATCCTCCCCACTCCTCTGCACCCCACGATCCTTAACAGGAACCCTGCAGCATCGAGGGAGGGGGACTGGCACCGCACCTGATGCACCTCTTGCTGCCTCTGCAATTTTAGAAGATACAGAAGGATTGGACACATTCTCTGCAACTGACACCTTACTTACAGACTGGGAAGACACGGACACATTGGGAATTGGCACAGTCTGGGGCACCACGGACACATTGGGAATTGGCACAGTCTGGGGCACCACGGACACATTGGGAATTGGCACAGTCTGGGGCACCACGGACACATTGGGAATTGGCACAGTCTGGGGCACCACGGACACATTAGGAATTGGCACAGACTCAGATGGACTCACAGGCCCTCCAGCTGTTGAGCTCCGAGCATCCTCCATGTCCAGGCGGAAGAACTCTCTCATGAGCTCAGGCTTATTGTGCATTGCCTCAGGACACTGGCTATAAGGATGTCCCACCGCATTGCACAGATTGCACCTTATGAGGTTACAATCCTTAGCCAGATGTCCTATACCCTGGCACAGAGAGCACTTCATCACTGGACAGGACGACGCAAGGTGACTTTTGTCTCCACATTTATTGCAGAGCTTTGGTTGGCCCGGATAGAAGATGGTCAGCCTGTCCCTCCCCAGGAAAGCTGAGGACGGCAGATGCTGGACGACATGGTCAATGACTTTTAGTTTCAACTGAGCAGACCATCCCCCCGTCCATATTCCCCGATCATCCAGAATCTTCTTTAGGGGGCCCAGGACGTCTCCATACCTCCTCAGCCATATACATAGATCCCCCGGTGGTATGGACTCATTACGGACCAGAATCGTGACCACTTTAATGAGTGGCTGGCGGGAGACAAGCTTGGGCATGAGCCCCTTCCAGTCCGGCAGGCCCCTACACACATGTTCATATTTCTCCCAAAAAATGTCCAAAGACTCCGGGCGGAGAAAGGACAAATCATACTCATAGGAGCCTGCCGGACTGATCAGGGCGAAGATATCTGCGGGCGTGAACCCCATCTGTAGAATCTTATCCACCACCGCCCTCCTGTGTGGGGGGATTCCACCGCCTTCCCACCTCAGCTGCACAACATTCCTCCTTTTAAACAGGGAGGAAGACAACCCATTCCCATGCTCCTTCCCTGCTTGTTCCCCCTTCCCAGATCCAGCAGCAGCAACACCAGCATAGGATTTCCTTCCACCCCCAGTACTTGCAGTCCTGTCCTTAGACACAGTCACACCTGCCGGCAAAGCGTCTGATTCAGCTGGGATTGTATTAGCAGAGGCAGGACCCACCCCCTCCCCCCGCTCTGTACACACAGCTCCAGTCCCGTCCAATGCAGACTTCTGCAGAGTTGTGGCACTACTGCACCCAGCATCTCCTCCATCATTCGCAGGTACAGCCGCTGTGCCTGGTCCAGGCAAGTCACTGTATTGTCCATGGACCTCTCCGCAGACTGGCAGTTTTTATCAGGTGTAGGCTGTACATTGTCCATGGGCTGACTGCCTGCAGCACTACAACCCTCAGCAAGCTTATTGTCAATAATAAAGTTCCCACCACCATCCTGCACACACACTGTACCTGCTTGCTGGGTTGTCACCTGTGCGATTTTATGGCTGGGATCAGAGCTTCCCTCAGCTGCTGCAGACTCCATGGTGGATCTTGCTCTCTCCACAGGACTAGAAACGGCGTCCATCTTGACATCACCATCCGGGGAAGCCGCATCTGGAGGGGATTCCAACTTGGTTATGAAATGCAGCATGGCAGGACCTTCACCCTCCTGAGACATTCCACATTGCTGGGGTGTGAAGGGGGCAGAGGGCTCAGCGAATGTCAGAGGTGCCTGCACCTGCATCTCCTCGCTGGCTTCCCCATCCTCCATGCATGAAGCGGCTCCTCTTCTCATGCGATTAAATCGCTCCTCATTCTTATATATTTTTTTAAATATTCCGCTCTTCTCCTTCAGAGAATACAGCAAATCCTTCTGTTTCCTCACAGCTTGTTCCAGGTCCTTCAGCTCAGGCCTCAGAGCCGGTCTTTTCTTACTGTATACTTTAGCACAGATCTGTTTTTTCTTTCTGAACTCAGCCATCAAAACCATCAATTTCTCCTCCTCCTTCTCAATCTGCTTCAACTTACTGACAGTCCTCTGTCTGGAGGCTGACAGGGACTCATCTTTCCTTTGGGTAGGCCCAGAATCTTCCACAGGCCTATCCAGGGGGGCCCCGCCCGGCTCTTCCCCAGGATCCAGCATCCCTCCTGGGGCAGAGAAGCCACTCTAGCCCCTGGTCTCTGGAGCACAGGAGCAAAGGAATTAGCAACCACACCCTTCACTGACAAGGAGTGGAATGGCAGTTTCCCACCATCCCTGTGCTGAGTTCCCGGGTCTGTACACCCGCTGTGCCCATTATGAGGAGTTCCCACCATCCCTGTGCTGAGTTCCCGGGTCTGTACACCCGCTGTGCCCTTTATGAGGGGTTCCCACCATCCCTGTGCTGAGTTCCCGGGTCTGTACACCCGCTGTGCCCCATTATGAGGGGTTCCCACCATCCCTGTGCTGAGTTCCCGGGTCTGTAGACCCTGCTGTGCCCATTATGAGGGGTTCCCACCATCCCTGTGCTGAGTTCCCGGGTCTGTACACCCGCTGTGCCCCATTATGAGGGGTTCCCACCATCCCTGTGCTGAGTTCCCAGGTCTGTAGACCCTGCTGTGCCCATTATGAGGGGTTCCCACCATCCCTGTGCTGAGTTCCCGGGTCTGTAGACCCTGCTGTGCCCATTATGAGGGGTTCCCACCATCCCTGTGCTGAGTTCCCGGGTCTGTACACCCGCTGTGCCCCATTATGAGGAGTTCCCACCATCCCTGTGCTGAGTTCCCGGGTCTGTACACCCGCTGTGCCCATTATGAGGGGTTCTCACCATCCCTGTGCTGAGTTCCCGGGTCTGTACACCCGCTGTGCCCATTATGAGGAGTTCCCACCATCCCTGTGCTGAGTTCCCGGGTCTGTACACCCGCTGTGCCCTTTATGAGGGGTTCCCACCATCCCTGTGCTGAGTTCCCGGGTCTGTACACCCGCTGTGCCCCATTATGAGGGGTTCCCACCATCCCTGTGCTGAGTTCCCGGGTCTGTAGACCCTGCTGTGCCCATTATGAGGGGTTCCCACCATCCCTGTGCTGAGTTCCCGGGTCTGTACACCCGCTGTGCCCCATTATGAGGGGTTCCCACCATCCCTGTGCTGAGTTCCCAGGTCTGTAGACCCTGCTGTACCCATTATGAGGGGTTCCCACCATCCCTGTGCTGAGTTCCCGGGTCTGTAGACCCTGCTGTGCCCATTATGAGGGGTTCCCACCATCCCTGTGCTGAGTTCCCGGGTCTGTACACCCGCTGTGCCCCATTATGAGGAGTTCCCACCATCCCTGTGCTGAGTTCCCGGGTCTGTACACCCGCTGTGCCCATTATGAGGAGTTCCCACCATCCCTGTGCTGAGTTCCCGGGTCTGTACCCCCCCGCTGTGCCCATTATGAGGGGTTCCCACCATCCCTGTGCTGAGTTCCCGGGTCTGTACACCCGCTGTGCCCATTATGAGGGGTTCCCACCATCCTTGGTGGAGTTTTATGTATTTTATATGACGGAGAATGTAACAAGAGGAGTTGGAATTCCCAGAGGAGGGCGGGGTCACCTAAACCCCCAGATGGGGAGGATTAGAATTCCTTTCTCAGGTTTATTGGCTTCTTTTTTGTTCTTCGTTTTGAAAAGCTTTCAGTTGTTCCTCATAAATCCCGGGTTCGGTGGTTTTGTGGTATTATTTTTGGATATTCTTCTATATTGTTGAGCAACATTGAAATCACTTTTGCTGGAAGGTCCCATGGAACCATTTTCTGTATTTGATCATTACGTCTGAACGTCACACGAGGATTGGGGAGCCGACATCCTCCATACGAGGGGGGGGGCGATAAATCGACGCGACTAAAGATGGCCATACAAAGTGTTGGGGGGGGGGGGCAGAAAAAAATGTTCAGCGCAGTTTATTGTATGTCAGACACAGGGCCGCCATCAGGGGGGTACAGGCAGCACACCTGTAAGGTGCCCTGTGGTCTCCAGGGGCCCGGATGGTATCCCCCTTTTATGTTAATTTTTTTCGTCAGCAAACAAAGCCCCCCCGACCTCTAAGGGGCCCAGTGGTCCTCAGATGGCATCCCCCTTTTTTTTCGTTCGTCAGCACCCAAAGCCCCTCCCCCTGACCTCTAAGGAGCCTGGCGGTCCCCAGGGCCTTGGATGGCATCCCCCTTTTTTTTATTTCCGTCAGCACCCAAAGCCCCCCACGACCTCTAAGGAGCCCAGTGGTCCCCAGGGCCCCGGATGGCATCCCCCATTTTTTTTTTATTTTTTTTTTGTTCATCAGCACCCAAAGCCCCCCACCTCTAAGGGGCCCGTGTGTCCCCAGGGGCCCAGATGGCATCCCCCTTTTTGTTTTTTCGTCAGCACCCAAAGCCCCCCACGACCTCTAAAGGGCCCGGTGGTCCCCAGGGCCCCGAAAGGCACCCCCCTTTTTTTTTATAATTTTTTTTTTCTGTCAGCACCCAAAGCCTCCCCCTGGACCTCTAAGGCCTAGTACACACGAGAGGATTTATCCGCGGAAACGGTCCGGGGGACCGTTTCCGCGGATAAATCCTCTGGCGGATTTTGATCTCATGGTTGTACGGAATTCCGTCCGCGGTGACGTGTCGCGCCGTCGCCGCGATGATGACGCGGCGACGTGCGCGACGCTGTGATATAAGGACTTCCACGCATGCGTCGAATCATTACGACGCATGCGGGGGATGGATTCGGACGCATTGATTGACGCATTGCCTGAAGCTGTGCAAGGGGCCCCAAAATTCCTGGTTAGCAGACCTACCGGGTCAAGTCAACATTGATAACGGGCTACAGGATCACCAGAAGCATTTTATACGAATCCTGGAGGGAAACTCAATTCAATCTGATGCATAGAGCCTACTGCCCATTATCATCGAAACCACAGGAACTACCTGCCCATGGTGCCCACTCCATAAATCATCTTTACTCCACCGCCTCTGCCACTGTCCAAGGATTAACACCCACTGGTCCCCAATCCTTCCGTTCATACATGGAGTGTCTAACTGGCAACCCGAGAAAGACCCTCTGCTCCTCCTGTTCAGATACCCAACCCCCGAAAAACGGAATCCCTGAGCACCTCTAATATACGACCCCAAGAAAATCTTCATTGGACCCTCCTAACGCCACTCATAGCCCGCAGTTCTATTGTTTACATCACGTGATCAGCCGTCATTGGTCCTATTCAGGGTTTGCTGTATCTACAAAGTGTTCTGTAAATGAAATGACGCAAATCCTCCAACAATCCGTGTTACTTCCAGGTTGTGCGGCAACAAAACGGGAAACATGGCAAAGGGGGGTGAATACTTTCGCAAGGCACTGTAGATGTAGGAGATGAGGACCAGTAGCGCCCCCTCCCTGGTCCCCCTGACGCGCGGTACGGTCCCTCTTTGCGTCACGTTGCAGCTCTCCTGCCAAGGCTGCGATTTCTCGGCGTGATATTTGCCGAAAGAGGAACAGATGGAAGGACGACGACAATCACACTTTATCTGCAGCCAGAACCGCAAACACAAGACCCAGCGACAAGTAATGGCGTCATCAGCTTCCACCGGACTCCCAGAATAGATCATCACCCACCTAAGGCTTAGTCATGTGGCACCTACCCCCGGAGCCCAGCCAAGGACCAGACGTCACCTACCCCCGGAGCTGAGCCAAGGACCAGACGTCACCTATCCCCGGATCCCAGCCAAGGACCAGACGCCACCTACCCCCGGATCCCAGCCAAGGACCAGACGTCACTTACCCCCGGATCCCAGCCAAGGACCAGACGTCACTTACCCCCGGATCCCAGCCAAGGACCAGACGTCACTTACCCCCCGTATCCCAGCCAAGGACCAGACGTCACTTACCCCCGGAGCCCAGCCAAGGACCAGACGTCACTTACCCCCGGAGCCCAGCCAAGGACCAGACGTCACTTACCCCCGGATCCCAGCCAAGGACCAGACGTCACCTACCCCCGGATCATAGCCAAGCACCAGACGTCACTTACCCCCGGAGCCCAGCCAAGGACCAGACGTCACTTACCCCTGGATCCCAGCCAAGGACCAGACGTCACCTACCCCCGGAGCTGAGCCAAGGACCAGACGCCACCTACCCCCGGATCCCAGCCAAGGACCAGACGTCACTTACCCCCGGATCCCAGCCAAGGACCAGACGTCACTTACCCCCGGATCCCAGCCAAGGACCAGACGTCACTTACCCCCCGTATCCCAGCCAAGGACCAGACGTCACTTACCCCCGGAGCCCAGCCAAGGACCAGACGTCACTTACCCCCGGAGCCCAGCCAAGGACCAGACGTCACTTACCCCCGGATCCCAGCCAAGGACCAGACGTCACCTACCCCCGGATCATAGCCAAGCACCAGACGTCACTTACCCCCGGAGCCCAGCCAAGGACCAGACGTCACTTACCCCTGGATCCCAGCCAAGGACCAGACGTCACCTACCCCCGGAGCTGAGCCAAGGACCAGACGCCACCTACCCCCGGATCCCAGCCAAGGACCAGACGTCACTTACCCCCGGATCCCAGCCAAGGACCAGACGTCACTTACCCCCGGATCCCAGCCAAGGACCAGACGTCACTTACCCCCCGTATCCCAGCCAAGGACCAGACGTCACTTACCCCCGGAGCCCAGCCAAGGACCTGACGTCACCTACCCCCGGAGCTGAGCCAAGGACCAGACGTCACTTACCCCCGGAGCCCAGCCAAGGACCAGACGTCACTTACCCCCGGAGCCCAGCCAAGGACCAGACGTCACTTACCCCCGGATCCCAGCCAAGGACCAGACGTCACCTACCCCCGGATCCCAGCCAAGGACCAGACGTCACCTACCCCCGGATCCCAGCCAAGGACCAGGCGTCACTTACCCCCGGAGCCCAGCCAAGGACTAGACGTCACCTATCCCTGGATCCCAGCCAAGGACCAGACGTCACTTACCCCCGGATCCCAGCCGTCACTTACCCCCAGATCCACGCCATCACCTACCCCCCGGATCCCAGCCAAGGACCAGACGTCACCTACCCCCGGAGCCCAGCCAAGGACCAGACATCACTTACCCCCGGAGCCCAGCCAAGGACCAGACGTCACCTACCCCCGGATCCCAGCCAAGGACCAGACGTCACTTACCCCCGGAGCCCAGCCAAGGACCAGACGTCACCTACCCCCGGAGCCCAGCCAAGGACCAGACATCACTTACCCCCGGAGCCCAGCCAAGGACCAGACATCACCTACCCCCGGATCCCAGCCAAGGACCAGACGTCACTTACCCCCGGAGCCCAGCCAAGGACCAGACGTCACCTACCCCCGGAGCCCAGCCAAGGACCAGACATCACTTACCCCCGGAGCCCAGCCAAGGACCAGACCTCACCTACCCCCGGATCCCAGCCAAGGACCAGACGTCACTTACCCCCAGATCCAAGCCAAGGACCAGACGTCACCTACCCCCGGATCCCAGCCAAGGACCAGACGTCACTTACCCCCGGATCCAAGCCATCACCTACTCCCAAATCCCAGCCAAAGACCAGACGTCACTTACCCCCGGAGCCCAGCCAAGGACCAGACGTCACCTACCCCCCGGATCCCAGCCAAGGACCAGACGTCACTTACCCCCGGAGCCCAGCCAAGGACCAGACGTCACTTACCCCCGGAGCCCAGCCAAGGACCAGACGTCACTTAGCCCCGGAGCCCAGCCAAGGACCAGACGTCACTTACCCCCGGAGCCCAGCCAAGGACCAGACGTCACTTACCCCCGGAGCTGAGCCAAGGACCAGACGTCACCTACCCCCAGAGCTGAGCCAAGGACCAGACGTCACCTACCCCCGGAGCCCAGCCAAGGACCAGACGTCACTTACCCCCGGAGCCCAGCCAAGGACCATACGTCACCTACCCCCCGGATCCCAGCCAAGGACCAGACATCACCTACCCCCAGAGCCCAGCCAAGGACCAGGCCTCACTTACCCCCCGTATCCCAGCCAAGGACCAGACGTCACCTACTCCCAAATCCCAGCCAAAGTCCAGACGTCACTTACCCCCGGAGCCCAGCCAAGGACCAGACGTCACTTACCCCCGGAGCCCAGCCAAGGACCAGACGTCACCTACCCCCGGAGCCCAGCCAAGGACCAGACGTCACCTACCCCCGGATCCCAGCCAAGGACCAGACGTCACCTACCCCCGGATCCCAGCCAAGGACCAGGCGTCACTTACCCCCGGAGCCTAGCCAAGGACCAGACGTCACTTACCCCCGGATCCAAGCCATCACCTACTCCCAAATCCCAGCCAAAGACCAGACGTCACTTACCCCCGGATCCCAGCCAAGGACCAGACGTCACCTACCCCCGGAGCTGAGCCAAGGACCAGACGTCACTTACCCCCGGAGCCCAGCCAAGGACCAGACGTCACCTACCCCCAGATCCACTCCATCACCTACCCCCCGGAGCCCAGCCAAGGACCAGACGTCACCTACCCCCAGATCCACTCCATCACCTACCCCCCGGAGCCCAGCCAAGGACCAGACGTCACCTACCCCCCGGAGCCCAGCCAAGGACCAGACGTCACCTACCCCCGGAGCCCAGCCAAGGACCTGACGTCACCTACCCCCGGATCCCAGCCAAGGACCAGACGTCACCTACCCCCGGATCCCAGCCAAGGACCTGACGTCACCTACCCCCGGATCCCAGCCAAGGACCAGACGTCACTTACCCCCGGAGCCCAGCCAAGGACCAGACGTCACCTACCCCCCGAATCCCAGCCAAGGACCAGACATCACCTACTACCACATCCCTGCTATCACCTTCCCCCGGATCCCAGCCAAGGACCAGACGTCACCTACCCCCGGATCCCAGCCAAGGACCAGACGTCACCTACCCCCAGATCCAAGCCATCACCTACCCCCGGATCCCAGCCAAGGACCTGACGTCACCTACTCCCAGATCCACGCCATCACTTACCCCCGGATCCCAGCCAAGGACCAGACATCACTTACCCCCGGATCCCAGCCAAGGACCAGACGTCGCCTACCCCCAGATCCAAGCCATCACCTACCCCCCGGAGCCCAGCCAAGGACCAGACGTCACCTACCCCCCGGAGCCCAGCCAAGGACCAGACGTCACCTACCCCCGGAGCCCAGCCAAGGACCAGATGTCACCTACCCCCGGAGCCCAGCCAAGGACCAGACGTCACCTACCCCCGGATCCCAGCCAAGAACCAGACGTCACCTACCCCCGGATCCCAGCCAAGGACCAGACGTCACCTACCTCCAGATCCAAGCCATCACCTACCCCCCGGAGCCCAGCCAAGGACCAGAAGTCACCTACCCCCGGATCCCAGCCAAGGACCAGACGTCACCTACCCCCGGAGCCCTGCCAAGGACCAGACGTCACCTACTACCACATCCCTGCCATCACCTTCCCCCAGATCCCGGCCAAGGACCAAACATCACCTACCCCCTGGATCCCAGCCAAGGATCAGACGTCACCTACCCCCGGATCCCAGCCAAGGACCAGACGTCACTTACCCCCGGATCCCAGCCAAGGACCAGACGTCACCTACCCCCGGATCCCAGCCAAGGCCTAGACGTCACTTACCCCCGGATCCCAGCCAAGGACCAGACGTCACTTACCCCCGGAGCCCAGCCAAGGACCAGACGTCACTTACCGCCGGATCCCAGCCAAGGACCAGACGTCACTTACCCCCGGAGCCCAGCCAAGGACCAGACGTCACCTACCCCCGGATCCCAGCCAAGGACCAGACGTCACCTACCCCCGGAGCCCAGCCAAGGACCAGACGTCACTTACCCCCGGAGCCCAGCCAAGGACCAGACGTCACTTACCCCCGGAGCCCAGCCAAGGACCAGACGTCACTTACCCCCGGATCCCAGCCAAGGACCAGACGTCACTTACCCCCGGAGCCCAGCCAAGGACCAGACGTCACCTACCCCCGGAGCCCAGCCAAGGACCAGACGTCACTTACCGCCGGATCCCAGCCAAGGACCAGACGTCACTTACCCCCGGAGCCCAGCCAAGGACCAGACGTCACCTACCCCCGGATCCCAGCCAAGGACCAGACGTCACTTACCCCCGGATCCCAGCCAAGGACCAGACGTCACTTACCCCCGGAGCCCAGCCAAGGACCAGACGTCACCTACCCCCAGATCCCAGCCAAGGACCAGACGTCACCTACCCCCGGAGCCCAGCCAAGGACCAGACGTCACTTACCCCCGGAGCCCAGCCAAGGACCAGACGTCACTTACCCCCGGATCCCAGCCAAGGACCAGACGTCACTTACCCCCGGAGCCCAGCCAAGGACCAGACGTCACCTACCCCCAGATCCCAGCCAAGGACCAGACGTCACCTACCCCCAGATCCAAGCCAAGGACCAGACGTCACCTACCCCCGGAGCCCAGCCAAGGACCAGACGTCACCTACCCCCCGGATCCCAGCCAAGGACCAGACGTCACCTACCCCCGGATCCCAGCCAAGGACCAGACGTCACTTACCCCCGGATCCCAGCCAAGGACCAGATGTCACTTACCCCCGGAGCCCAGCCAAGGACCAGACGTCACCTACCCCCGGAGCCCAGCCAAGGACCAGACGTCACCTACCCCCAGATCCACGCCATCACCTACCCCCCGGATCCCAGCCAAGGACCTGACGTCACTTACCCCCAGATCCCAGCCAAGGACCAGACGTCACTTACCCCCTGGATCCCAGCCAAGGACCAGACGTCACCTACCCCAAGATCCCAGCCAAGGACCAGACGTCACTTATCCCCGAATCCCAGCCAAGGACCAGACGTCACCTACCCCCCAGAGCCCAGCCAAGGACCAGACGTCACTTACCCCCAGATCCCAGCCAAGGACCAGACGTCACTTACCCCCGGATCCCAGCCAAGGACCAGACGTCACCTACCCCCGGATCCCAGCCAAGGACCAGACGTCACCTACCCCCCGGAGCCCAGCCAAGGACCAGACGTCACTTACCCCCGGAGCCCAGCCAAGGACCAGACGTCACCCCCGGAGCCCAGCCATCACCTACCCCCCGGATCCCAGCCAAGGACCAGACGTCACTTACCCCCGGATCCCAGCCAAGGACCAGACATCACTTACCCCCGGATCCCAGCCAAGGACCAGACGTCACTTACCCCCGGAGCCCAGCCAAGGACCAGACGTCACCTACCCCCGGATCCCAGCCAAGGACCAGACGTCACCTACCCCCCGGATCCCAGCCAAGGACCAGACGTCACCTACCCCCAGATCCAAGCCAAGGACCAGACGTCACCTACCCCCGGAGCCCAGCCAAGGACCAGACGTCACCTACCCCCCTGATCCCAGCCAAGGACCAGACGTCACCTACCCCCAGATCCAAGCCAAGGACCAGACGTCACCTACCCCCAAATTGCAGCAAAGAACAAGAAATCGGCTATCCCCAGATCCCAGACAAAGATCGGATGTCGCCTACCCCAGATCCCAGCCAAGGACCAGACGCCACTTACCCCCAGATGCCAGCCAAGGACCAGACGCCACTTACCCCCAGATGCCAGCCAAGGACCAGACGAATACGGCTGGACGTAATTTACGTTCACGTCGAAAGCAATGACGATTTGCCGACGTCATTTGGAGCATGCTCACTGGGATTCAGTCGCGGCCGGCGCATGCGCAGTTCGTTCGGCGCGGGGGACGCGCATCATTTAAATGATACACGCCCCCTACCCGCCGAATTTGAATTCCGCCGGGGGGATTTACGCTACGCCGCCGCAACTTTACAGGCAAGTGCTTTGTGAATAAAGCACTTGCCTGAAAAACTTGCGGCGGCGTAACGTAAATGAGATCCGCTGATCTTTCTGAATCTGGCCCACAGAGTGGATTTGGAAGAGATATACTTTTGTTGTAGTAAATTTCCAGCCCGGCTCGGTTTGGGGAATATTTTGGCGCTCGCGGTGACGGCGCAGGGCTGTATTCTTCCAGCAGAACTGTGATAACCTCTCAGAGTTTTTGGGAAGTGCAGAGAGGTAAAAACAGATGGCGTGAGTCACGGGGCCGCAGAGACAACATTTTCCATCTGATGCACACATGCCACCCGTTTAATATTAGGACTTTAGGTCTTGGGAAAGTCCCAGACTTTTGGGACTACAAAGTCCAACTAATTACCGGCCATCAGTATCCCCTCCCCCCTCCACTCTCCACCACCACTAATAAAAGACCAACCAAAGAAGTTAGATATATTCCAGGTGCATCAAAACCAAAGGTGTCCAAAGTCTTACCGTTTGTTTTCTAATACCTACTTTGGTCCAATGTTCATGCGACTTGAGCGCCATTGACTGCAACGTAAACCCTCAAAAGTCCCCCCTGAATGTTATACGTGCGACAGTTGTCATTGGTCAAAGCCAGAGTTGCGTCCAAGTCGTACCCATCCAAAGTTGCGTCAAACTTGTATCAAAGTACCATATTTATCGGCGTATACCGCGCACTTTTTTGCCCTGAAAATCAGGGTGCGCGATATACGCCGATACCCGCTTTCCCGCGCCGATTTTGAATACTGCGCCGGCATATACCGAGTGCAGTACATTTGTATAGTCGGGCAGACTCGGCTCCTCTCGCGCTCACGTCCCGGACATACAGGACGTGAGCGCGAGAGTAGCCAAGCCTGCCCGACTATACACGAGTGTACTGCGCTCGGTATATGCCGGCGCAGTATTCAAACTCGGCGCGGGAAACGAGCGGGGAGGACGCCGCAAAAGGACGCCGGACCCAACGAAGAGGACACCCGAAGCCGCAGACGGACGCCACAGGAATGCGGGTCCACTTTAGGGGTGCGCGCTATACGCCGGAGCGCGCAATACCCCGATAAATACGGTATAAAGAAGCTATATTTTATTTAGATAAAATTGCTACAGGAATTTCCGATTGGAATTTTTGCCGTCAGAAAATTTGGGAACCAGCTCTCAAATTTTTGTCGGCGGAATATCCGACAGGAAAAGTCTGATGGAGCCTACGCGCGGATCGTGCGTACGCGGCACAAGAGTCGTATGGCCCTTTGCCAAATTTCTGAGCCACATTCATGTAGCTTGGTTCGTATTGTGAGACAACGCTGTCGTAACAATTTTGGTGTGGTGAAGGGTATCGAATTTATTACTTTGTTTGTTTGTAAAGATATTTAATAAAGTTATCTATGATGTTTTTTTTTTTTTATATTTACCTGTGTCAGTGCCCCTTATCCTGGTTTAGGTTCCCACTTTCTTTTGACCCTGGTTCTCTATTAGGGGGTCACTTGATTTATTTCTGGTTTAGATAAGGCGACATATGACTGTACAATCCTATAGTGCCAGTGAGCAGACGGGTTATACTATAGTTTAAAGAGAGAGACTTTCTTACCTTTTTGTGTACTTACGATCCCAGGGCAGCCATCACAAATTTTGGGGCCCCTTAGATAATAATCGGGTCCCTTACAGGTATAATGCAAAAAAAATGGGAGGGGGCCCTAGGGACCATAGGGCCCCTTCCAGGTGTAATGCAAAAAAAAATGGGAGGGGGCCAACCGGGCCTGTAAAGGGCCCTGGAGACCATCGGCCCCTTATAGGTGTAATGCAAAAAAAATGGGAGGGGGCCCTGGGGACCATAGGGCCCCTTACAGGTGTAATGCAAAATAAAAAAAAATAAAAAAAAAGGGAAGGGGGCCAGCCGGGCCTGTAAAGGGCCCTGGAGACCATCGGGCCCCTTACAGGTGTAATGCAAAAAAAATGTAAAAAAATAAATAAATAAATAAAAAACGGGACTGGGCCAGCCGGGCCCCTTCGGACCTTGGGGCCCCTTACAGGATTAATGCCTGTACCGCCCTGATGGCGGCTCCTGTCCGATCCAGCTGGGCCGCAGTCCACAATGTCACATCTTCTTCTGCGGTGAGCTCCCCCCCGCTGTCTTCTGGGACCTGTGTGTGTCCCAGAAGACAAGCTGGCCATTCACAAAGCGCCGCGCGACTCGCGCATGCACAGTAGGAAACCGGCAGTGAAGCCGCAAGGCTCCACTGCCGGTTTCCCTTAGTTGGAATGGTGGCGTCGACACCCAAATCCGATGGACAGATTGGCCCCGGGGGGCCGACATTGAGGGCTCCCTGGACAGGTAAGTGTCCTTATATTTTCTTGTGTCTTTTCATGTGACAACACTGAAGAAATGACACTTTGTATCTACAATGTTGTGTAGTGAGTGTACACAGGGGGGGAGGGGTGTACACAGGGGGGGGGGAGTGTACACAGGGGGGGAGGAGTGTACACAGGGGGGAGGGGGGTACACAGGGGGGGGGGTGTACAGCTTGTATAACAAATAACTCAACACACATCCATTCATGTCTAAACCGCTGGCAACAAAAGTCAGGACACCCCTAAGTGAAAATCTCCAAATTGGGCCCAAAGTGTCATCATTCCTCACATTTATTTCCAGCTTCGGGGAAGAGAACATCCTGGTGTGGAAAGAAATCATTTGCATCTTTCTCTCTTTTTCTTCTTTATCTTTTGTATCCTTTTTTTTTTCCCGCAAGAAAATCTTTTATATCCTTATATATTGGATTTTTCTCCCACAGAGATGCAGATATTATGAAGATGTACAGACGTGCCCCACCCCCCGGGACCTGCGTGTCTCCCGCCTTTGTTCTGGTTGGGCTGCCAACGCCCTAAAGAACGCGGATAATTGGAATAAAATGGTAATTTAGTTATTGCAGGAATGTGAAAGTATTGAGAAATAATTATTCCTCCTTCACAAGGCCGTTCAGCTTTAGTTTCCTTCTTCCTAATGCCGCGTACACGCCATGGGAAAAGTCCGATGCGGCGTACACGCCATGGGAAAAGTCCGATGCGGCGTACACGCCATGGGAAAAGTCCGATGCCGCGTACACGCCATGGGAAAAGTCCGATGCCGCGTACACGCCATGGGAAAAGTCCGATGGGGCGTACACGCCATGGAAACTTTTTCCATCTGAATTTCCGAGGGACTTAGATAAGAGAGCAGTAGCTAGATTCAGGATGGCGAGCGCATACTTGCGGCGGCGTAGTGTATGGCATTTAAGCTACGCCGCCGTAAGTTAGCGAGGCAAGTACATGATTCACAATGTACTTGCCTGCTAAGTTACGGCGGCGTAGCCTAAAGCGGGCGGGCGTAAGGGCGCCTAATTCAAATTTGTCTGAGGGGGCGTGTTTTATGATAATGAGGCTTGACCCGACGTGATTGACGTTTTTTTTTAACTGCGCATTCGCCGTGTGCCTACATTTCCCAGTGTGCATTGCGGCTAAGTACGCCGCATGGGCCTATTGATTTCGACGTGGACGTAAACAACGTAAATCCCGATCCGCGGACGACTTACGCAAACGACGTAAAATTTTCGAATTTCGGCGCGGGAACGGCGGCCATACTTAACATTACTATTCCAGCTATTTGATGGAATAACTTTAGGCTGCTAATGCATTACGTAAACGGCGTATCTGTACTGCGTCGGCCGGGCGTACGTTCGTGAATAGGCGTATCTAGTGATTTACATATTCTACGCCGACCGCAATGGAAGCGCCACCTAGCGGCCAGCCTAAAAATTACACTTTGGGATACGACGGTGTAATACACTTACGCCGCTGGTATCTGAGCCTAATTTAAGCGTATCTGGTTACCAGAATACTCTTAAATTAGCGCCGGCGCACATTCAGATTTAGGCTGGCGTATCTACTCATACGCCAGCCTAAGTCTCTCTGAATCTGGCTACAGGTTCTCAATTTTTCCGACGGAAAAAAATCCTAGCGGAAAATCCGTCCGTCTGTATGGAATTCCGACTGAAAAAAAAAAAACACGCATGCTCGGAAAAAAATTGACGCATGCTTGGAAGCACTGAACTCGTTGTGTAGTGTTGCACGTCACCGCGTTCTTGACGGTCGGAATTTGGCGTGACCCGCGTGTACGCAACACAAGTTTGAGCTCGCCAGGAATCCCGTCAGGAAAACCAACGTTTTTTTTTTCCTGTCGGGATTCCCGGCCGCGCTGTACAGCGCCGTACAGATTGTTGTCTTTAAAAAATAGCCACAGCCTGAGAAGAAAAGTCTTCCCTGCCAGCGTGCGGGAGAGAGAAGGACCCTTTGCTCTCTGCGGAAGCAGTGACCTCTCTGCAAAGCTCTGACACACCCCCTCCCCCTACGACCAATAGTTTATTCTCCCAGCTGATTGGAGAGATCTGACTCTGACTCAGCAGGGGGGCGTGTCATATCTCCGCACAGAGGCCACTGCTTCCCCATTCTTTCCTAGACATGTGCAGAACCAAAAAATCGCTTTTGTATCGTTTTGATTCGTTATGTGCCGAAATTTGTCTCGTTAAATTGTTTTAGTTCGTTTTCGGGATTCGTTTCGTTTATTCGTTTTCAAATCGATTCGAAAAGCTTTAATATCAATTTAGAACAGTTTTCGAATTTTTAAAAGTTTTCGAATCAATTTCTAGTTTTCGAATTCGAATTCGAATAGTTTTCCAATTTACAAAAATAATAAAATAGAAAATAAAGGAATAGAATAGAAAAAATTTATTGTTTCGTTAAATTAGTTTCATTCGTTTAAATCGTTTTCAGGATTCGTTTTGTTTTTTCGTTTTTGAATCGATTCGAAAAGTTTTATTATCAATTTCTAGTTTTCGAATTCAAATAGTATTTCCAATTTCCAAAAAGAATAAAATAGAATAAAAAATAAAGGAATAGAATTGAAAAAAAAATGTTTTAGTTAAATTAGTTTAATTCGTTTAATTCGTTTTCGGGATTCGTTTTTGAATAGTTTCGAATAGTTTTCGCAATTTGAAAAGTTTTCGAATCAATTTCTAGTTTTCGAATTCGAATAGTATTTCCAATTTCCAAAAAGAATAAAATGGAATAGAAAATATTTTTTTTTAAGTTAAATTAGTTTCATTCGTTTAATTCGTTTTCGGGATTCGTTTTGTTTATTCGTTTTTGAATCGATTCGAAAAGTTTTAATATCAATTTCGAATAGTTTTCGAATTTTTAAAAGTTTTCAAATCAATTTCTAGTTTTCGAATTCAAATAGTATTTCCAATTTCCAAAAAGAATAAAATAGAATAGAAAATAAAGGAATAGAATAGAAAAAAAAATTTGTTTTAGTTAAATTAGTTTAATTCGTTTAATTCGTTTTCGGGATTCAGTTTCGAATAGTTTTTTCGCAATTTGAAAAGTTTTCGAATTAATTTCTAGTTTTCCAATTTCCAAAAAGAATAAAATAGAAATTAAAGGAATAGAATAGAAAAAAAATTTGTTTAGTTAAATTAGTTTCATTCGTTTAAATCGTTTTCGTGGATTCGTTTTGTTTATTCGTTTTTGAATCGATTCGAAAAGTTTTATTATCAATTTCTAGTTTTCGAATTCGAATAGTTTTCCAATTTCCAAAAAGAATAAAATAGAATAGAAAATAAAGGAATAGAATAGAAAAAAAAATGTTTTAGTTAAATTAGTTTAATTAGTTTAATTCGTTTTCGGGATTCGTTTTTGAATAGTTTCGAATAGTTTTCGCAATTTGAAAAGTTTTCGAATCAATTTCTAGTTTTCGAATTCGAATAGTATTTCCAATTTCCAAAAAGAATAAAATGGAATAGAAAATATTTTTTTTTTAAGTTAAATTAGTTTCATTCGTTTAATTCGTTTTCGGGATTCGTTTTGTTTATTCGTTTTTGAATCAATTCGAAAAGTTTTAATATCAATTTCTAGTTTTCGAATTCGAATAGTTTTCCAGTTTCCAAAAATAATAAAATAGAAAATAAAGGAATAGAATAGAAAAAATAAATTGTTTCGTTAAATTAGTTTCATTCGTTTAAATTGTTTTCAGGATTCGTTTTGTTTATTCGTTTTCGAATAGTTTTCGAATTCGAATCGTTTTCCAATTACTAAGAAGAATAAAATAGAATAGAAAATAAAGGAATAGAATAAAAGAAAAAAAATCTATTCTATTCCTTTATTTTCTATTCTTTTTTATTCTCTTTGGAAATTGGAAAACGATTCGAATTTGAATTTCATCTGAATTGGAATATCATGATTTCGGATTCATTTCGTTTCGGCAGAAATTCGAATTCGAAAATTCTGATAAGTCCGAAATTCCGAATAACGAAAATTTGTCCGAATTTTTCTTCGGAACGAATCGAATCGCACGTGTCTGTTCTTTCCATTCACCCCCCCGGGGATTCCTTGAGATCTGGAAATTATTTTAAGGGTTCCTCTGGGGTAAAATGTTGGGGAAAAGCTGCACTGGACCCCGGGGGCAACTTCAGATTAACCCGAATATAAGCCGAGGCTCCTAATTTTACCACAAAAAATGGGAAAACGTATTGACTCGAGTATAAGCCTAGGGTGTCCATCTGTTTGCCTCGCTGTGCCTCATTGTGTCCATCCCTCACTGTGCCCATGCCTCACTGTGCCCATGCCTCACTGTGCCCATGCCTTACTGTGTCCATCCCTCACTGTGCCCATGCCTCACTGTGCCCATGCCTCACTGTGCCCATGCCTTACTGTGTCCATCCCTCACTGTGTCCATGCCTCACTGTGCCCATGCCTCACTATGCCCATGCCTTACTGTGTCCATCCCTCACTGTGTACATGCCTCACTGTGCCCATGCCTCACTATGCCCATGCCTTACTATCCCCATGCATCACTGTGCCCATGCCTCACTGTGCCCATGCCTCACTGTGCCCATGACTAGACTGACGTTTAACATGGGAGTCTATGGAAGGGGTGTCCAGCTTTGAAAAATTGGTGCTCCCCGGCCATAGGTCCCCTGGACAACAAACTTTGCACACTTGTAGAGGAAGAGTGGGGCTACATGTGTGCCAAGTTTGGGGTCCAGGGGACCTACGACCGGCCGGTACCGGGTTCCCAAATTCACCGGAGAAATTACCATTTAACATGGGAGTGTATGGAAGGGGTGCCCGGCTTTGAAAAATCGGTGCTCCCCGGCTGTAGGTCCCTTGGACAACACAATTTGCACACTTGTATATGAAGAGTGGGGCTACATGTGTGCCAAGTTCCGGGTCCAGAAGACCTACGACCGGCCGGTACCAGGTCCCCAAATTCACCTGAGAAATTACCGTTTAACATGGGAGTCTATGGAAGGGATTCCCGGCTTTGAAAAATCGGTGCTCCCCGGCCGTAGGTCCCCCAGACAGCAAACTTTGCACACTTGTAGAGGAAAAGTAGGACTACATGTGTGCCAAGTTTGGGGTCCAGGGGACGTACGGCCGGCCGGTAACGGGCCCCCAAATCCGGAAGATCAGGCGGAAAAAGGTGACTCGAGTATAAGCCGGGGGGGGGGGGGGGGGGGGGGGGGGGGCGGCATTTTCAGCACAAAAAAAAGTTCTGAAAATCTCGTCTTATACTCGAGTATATACGGTACACATGATGTACGGAAATCTCGGATACAATGCCAGCACATTTCACCTGTCACAGCCACATCCTCAGGACTCGTATTATCACACTATCACTGATCTGTTTTCTGAAGCGATCGGAATTTAATCAGTCGGTATAATAAACTGATGTCGGCGGCTCATTATCAGGGCGGCTGGCGCCTCTGGCCGGGCAGGATTGGGGTCAATGTACAGACGGAGCGCAGAATAATTATATCTGGAGAGGCTGTAAATCTCAGTTTGTCTTCTGGGTCATGTCAACAGAAACCGTTTTCCTTTCACCTCCGGTGTGCACAACGGCGATGTGGGCGGAGAGCGACAACCATTTACATGACGGTCGCACGTCCTGCGCCGGATACAGTTTGGTTTATGGAAGTTTTACAGTAAAGCGCAAATGTAAGCAGTCAGCTTAGTGAATGGGGAGGAGAGAAGAGATTTTACAGAACAGTGTTTTGCCAAAAAGTTACTTCGAAATTTTGGCAAAATTTGCCTCCAATTTCCACCAATAAACTACTTAAAGAGACCCTGTCACTACCAGACCAATCAGAGCAACAACAACAGTAAAGAAAGACTAGAACCCCCGACCAGCTTTTTCCGTCTGCCTGTGTCTCCGGGGGCCTATTTCTCCCCCACTTCTTGGATTTACACTTTAACCACTTAAGACCCGGAAGCATTTGGCTGGCCAAAGACCAGAGCACCTTTTTGCGAAAGTAAAAAAGATTGATTTTTTTTTTCAAAATTGTCGCTCTATTTTTGTTTATAGCGCAAAAAATAAAAACCGCAGAGGAGATCAAATACCACCAAAATAAATCTCTATTTGTGGGGGGGAAAAGGACGCCAATTTTGTTTGGGAGCCACGTCGCACGACCGCGCAATTGTCAGTCAAAGCGACGCAGTGCCGAATCGCAAAAACTGGCCGGGTCCTTTACCTGCCTAAAGGTCCGAGTCTTAAGTGGTTAAGCAAAATCGTTTTGAAAAATAATAATCACATTGGCCCAGATTCAAGAAGCAATTGCGCCCGTGTAACCATGAGTTACACGGCGCAATTGCTTACTTGCTCCGGTGTAACGAGTGCTCCTGATTCAGGAACCTCGTTACACCGACTGCAGCCTAAAATCTGCGCGGCATAAGGCTCTTATGCCACGCAGATTTTAGGCTGCATTCTTGCGGGGGCCGCTAGGGGGCGCTCCCATTGTGGTCAGCGTATAGTATGCAAATTGCATACTACCACTGATTCACAAACTTGCGCGGGCCCCGCGCAAGCCAGGTACGGAGTTTCCGTACGGCTACTTTAGCGCAAGGCTGCCCTTTCTAATAGCAGGGGCAGCCTGTGCTAAAGTATACCGCCGCTCCCGCGTCGCGACGTTCAAATGTTACGTCGTTTGCGTAAGTGCTTCGTGAATGGCGCTGGACGCCATTCACGTTCACTTTGAAGCAAATGACGTCCTTGCGACGTCATTTGCCGCAATGCACGTCGGGAAAGTTTCCCGACGGAGCATGCGCTGTACGCTCGGCGCGGGAGCGCGCCTAATTTAAATGATTCCCGCCTCCGGCGGGATCATTTAACTTGCGCGCGCTTACGCCGGGCAAATTTGCCGGCACGCCCTCGCAGTTCACGGAGCTACTGCTCCGTGAATCGAGGGCAGCGCAAAATATTTGCGTGGGCGCAGGGCAAAATCGTTGCCCTGTGCCCGCGCAAATAAAGCGCAAGCTATGCTGAATCTGGGCCACTATGTTTTCCTAACAAAGCCATGTGATCTCCTTGTCGGCAATGAGGTAGGGATCACATGTCTTTGTTGATAATTGAAGGATTAGTGCTGAAGTTGGGGTTCGCCTTAGGAGTCATGTTAGGATCTCTCTGTTCCTGTATATCTAACCTCATGTTCCCGGCTAACAAGGAGACATTTTTTTTGGCACAAGAACAAAGAACATTGAAAGGAAC
Source organism: Rana temporaria (assembly GCF_905171775.1). Taxonomy (NCBI): domain Eukaryota; kingdom Metazoa; phylum Chordata; class Amphibia; order Anura; family Ranidae; genus Rana; species Rana temporaria. Next base: position 480,166,619 of record NC_053492.1, on the reverse strand, counting down.
TTCCACAACCTTCAAGAAGCGTGTCATCTCCATCGCACCCTTATAAATCACCAACAAAAACATCTCCATTTATCTGCTGAGCCATGCAATCCCTATCGATGAGAGCAACGGTATAGAGATCACATGGCTTTGTTGCTAAACAAAGAGTTAGAGGCGTTGCTAGGGGGGTGCGGGGGGGTGCGGTCCGCACCGGGTGACACCCGCTAGAGGGGTGACACCATCCTGTTTTTTTTTTTTTTAACTGACATGCCCAGCCTGCCCTGTGCAATCCCAGCCTGCCATGTACCCCCCCAAACAGCCCTGTACCACCCCAGCCTGCCCTGTACCACCCAGCCTGCCCTGTACCACCCAGCCTGCCCTGTGCCACCACAGCCTGCCCTGTACCACCCCAGCCTGCCCTGTACCACCCCAAACTTTCCCATGCCACCCCAACTTGCACTGTGCCACCCTAACTTGCCCTGTACCACCCCAATCTGCCCTATGCCACCATAACTTGCCCTATACCACCCCAACCTGCCCAATGCCACCCTAACTTGCCCTATACCACCCCAACCTTTCCCATGCCATCCCAACTTGCCCTATGCCACCCTAACTTGCACTATACCACCCCAACCTGCCCTGTACCACCCTAACTTGCCCTATACCACCCCAACCTGCCCTATGCAACCCTAACTTGCCCTATACCACCCCCAAACTACCCTATATCACCCCAACATGCCCTATACCACCTTAACCTGTCCTATACCACCCCACTACACCAACCTGCCACTATACCACTCTATACTACCCTAACCTGCCACTATACTGCCCTACACTATCATTTACAGGGGCTGGTTTGGGGTGCGCCCCGTGCGCTGCCTGCTTGGTGCTGGGCAGCCTAGACAGAGGGTGGGGTGACACCATGTTTTACCGCACCGGGTGACACCAACCCTAGTGACGCCACTGCGCGTACACACGATCGGAAATTCCGACAAGAAAAGTCCGATGTGAGCTTTTGGTCGGAAATTCCGACCGTGTGTAGGCTCCCATCGGACTTTTGCTGTCGGGAATTTCCGCCAACAAAAGATTGAGAGCGGGTTCTCTCAATTTTCAGACGGAAAAAATTCCAATCGGATATTCCGATCGTCTGTAGCGATTCCGTCGCATGCTGGGAAACAAGTCGACGCATGCTCGGAAGCATTGAACTTCATTTTCTCGGCTCGTCGTAGTGTTGTACGTCACCGGCGTTCTTGACGGTCGAAAGTTCAGAGAACCGTGACCGTGTGTACGCAAGCCAAGCTTGAGCGGAATTCCGTCGGAGAAAAACATCCAAGGTTTTTCCAACCGAAAATCCGATCGTGTGTACGCGGCATTATGCAGAACAGGGAAATCTTTGTTTACATCAGCATTTCTCCGTTCTTCCTCTCCGTGAGACGATCACATTATGCCCCGTACACACGGCCGGATTTTCCGTCCTGAAAAAAGTTGCATGTGAGCTTTTGGTCGGATATTCCGAGCGTGTGTACGCTCCATCCAACATTCTCTGTTGGAATTTCCGCCAGCAAAAGATTGAGAGCTGGTTCTCTTTTTTTCAGACGGAAAAAGTTCTTGTCAGAAATTACGCTCCTCTGTATGCAATTCCGACGCGCAAAAAAAAAACACACACATGCTCGGAATCAAGCAGAAGAGCCAAACTGCCTATTGAACTTCATTGATCTCGGCTCGTCGTACGTCTTGTACATCACCGCGTTGTTGGCGGTCGGAATTTCAGACAAGATTAGTGTGACCGTGTGCATGCAACATACGTTTAAGCCGACATTCCGTCAGAAAAAAAACACGGTTTTCTTGTCGGAATTTCCGATCGTGTGTACGCGGCATTAGAGTTGGCGCGACATGAGAAAGTCAATTGAAGTGAATGGGAGCCGTCTTAATTCACACTACTGAGGTCGCTCAGACTTCAGAAAAGGTTCCTGTACTACTTCAAGGCGACTTCTAGGCGACTTGAACCCATTGGTTTCAATGGAAGTCGCCTCCAAATTCGGATCCCTGTCGTCATGGATATGCAATAAAGTCTGGCAGCCTACCTGTCTCCATGTGTTCATTAGAGGCCTGACCCTCCTTCTGACTGTCTTTTATCACCTTCCTCTCTGTATGGCTCCACCCTAGGCCATCCCAGGAAGCCTATATTAACCATTGCACTGCTAGTCTGCTTTGCTGTTCAACCTTTGTTTGTAGCTTGTTCCTGTCTGCAGTGTGTTACGTTTACCTTCCTGTGTACCGACCTTGGCTCGTCTCTGACTCCTCCTGTTTGCCTGTTTCCCTGACCCTTGGCCTGTTCCTTGATTACCCTTGTCTGCCTGTTGCCCCGACCTCGACTTACCCATCACTATCTCTTGTCCTGGTTGCTGCTTCCCCTCTCTCCCTGCGGAGCATGGCCTTGGGGACCCCAGGGGTCGCGACCTGGATCCAGCTGCGGCAAAGGCCATCCTCACCACCAGAGGCTCTGGTGAACACAAAGCTGGGTCTTAGTCTCCGCGCCCTGGGGAATCTTGGGCTCACGCTTCCTCTCTGATCGCAGCAGTCGGCCATAGGGTTCACTACCCTGTGGTGCATCCCTGACCCCAACGGGGTGCACTTGTCACCTGGCCACAGGTGACCTGACACCTGTCTTAACTGAAGCAACTTTACAGGGAGAGAAAATTGTTTACTCAAGCAAACCCCTCCCTCCCACAGAGCTGATTATTCTGTGATTGGCCACAGCCAAAGTCGCCTGTCCTGCAACTTTAAGTCGTGTTGTAAGTCGCTCCAAGTCACGCTGAAGTTGCCTTGCAAAGTCACGCTGTAAATCGGGTTGCCACTGTGTGAACCGGCTCTTAACCACTTAACGCCCGCCGCACGCCTATTTACGTCCACAGAATGGCACGTACAGGCAGATGGGCGTATATATACGTCCCTGCCTTCTAGCGGGTCGGGGGTCCAATCGGGGAGCGATCCATGACGACTGCGCGTCTATTCGTTAATAGCCGCTCCGTCGCGATCGCTCCCCGGAGCTGAAGAACGGGGAGAGCCGTATGTAAACACGGCTTCCCCGTGCTTCACTGTGGAGGCTGCATCAATCGTGTCATCCCTTTTATAGGGAGACTCGATCGATGACGTCAGACCTACAGCCACACCCCCCTACAGTTGTAAACACACACTAGGTGAACCCTAACTCCTACAGCGCCCCCTTGTGGTTAACTCCCAAACAGCAACTGTCATTTTCACAGTAAACAATGCAATTTAAATGCATTTTTTGCTGTGAAAATGACAATGGTCCCAAAAAAGTGTCAAAATTGTCCGAAGTGTCCGCCATAATGTCGCAGTCACGAAAAAAATCACTGATCGCCGCCATTAGTAGTAAAAAAAAAAATAATAAATAAAAATGCAATAAAACTATCCCCTATTTTGTAAACGCTATAAATTTTGCGCAAACCAATCGATAAACGCTTATTGCGATTTTTTTTACCAAAAATAGGTAGAAGAATACGTATCGGCCTAAACTGAGGAAAAAAAAAATGTTATATATATTTTTGGGGGATATTTATTATAGCAAAAAGTAAAAAATATTGCATTTTTTTCAAAATTGTCGCTCTATTTTTGTTTATAGCGTAAAAAATAAAAACCGCAGAGGTGATCAAATACCACCAAAAGAAAGCTCTATTTGTGGGGAAAAAAGGACGCCAATTTTGTTTGGGAGCCACGTCGCACGACCGCGCAATTGTCTGTTAAAGCGACGCAGTGCCAAATCGCAAAACCTGGCCTGGGCATTTAGCAACAAAATGGTGCGGGGCTTAAGTGGTTAATACTCTCCAACAGTGGCGGGAGCACAGCATAGGTCGCAGGGCTTGGAGCGGTACTCTTTTCCATCCTTTCCAGTGGTCAGCACACGTCACAAAAAGCGTTTATGACCGCACTAGATTGTAGCGGAATTGTTTAGCTCTACATGTTTCGCGAAGATCGCTTCTTCAGGAGCTAGTATCATTTTGTGTCCAAACACGTAGCGTATTTGGAAGTTGGAAATAGTTTATAGTAGGTGGCTATAGCCTTCAAGTGTGGCCTTGTATTGGGCTTTGGTGATGGTATGTTGTCATCTAGAGAATGGCCCAAGATGGTAAAGGCATTGGTTGGACCGTATATATAGTTATCCGCGTGGGAGGGCTGAATATGCCAGGCCTTTTTATAAACCAAACTTGGATCTAGAGCAAAGCAGGCGTCAACGGTTGTAACGGTTAGGGGTTAACACCGTTTACGATATTCCATTCCACCAACCCACGACAGCTTATCCGACACTCCACAATTCAGCAGACACGATCCATTGGATTTCCCCCAGAAACACACACAGCTCTGTCTCTGGTTCCAAAACAAATGAATACTGTCCTATTGACCTGTTGGGGTCAGAATAAACCACTTGTAATATTTCAAGATATCCTGCATTACATGAATTATCATTATTGTCCCAGCTCATGTAATCCGAGATATCATTTCTCAGTCATCCTATGCCCCTATTGGACATAGGATGACCCTAGACCCAAGAGTCATTGGTGAAGCTGGCACAGGAGTACCCCACATCCTTTAAAAGTCTCTGGGTATCACGGGCCATTCCGTTACATCAGTAAACCGCCACAATCAAAGTAGGACAGGGATCGTCCAGGTAAGGAGGTTCACGGATGGAGATGTTGCCAACACAAAATGATACTAGCTCCTGAAGAAGCGATCTTCGCGAAACATGTAGAGCTAAACAATTCCGCTACAATCTAGTGCGGTCATACACACGCCTTGTGACGTGTGCGGACCCCCTCTGACCACTGTTGGAGAGTTTTTAGTTGCCACTGTAGTCATACTGCAGTTATTTAGCATATTGTTTTCTTTATTTATTTTTTTTTAATGATACTATGTATTAATTTGCTAATAAAAATATTGTTTATTTTCATATACCGTATTTATCGCGGTATACCGCGCTCCCGCGTATACCGCGCACCCCCAAAGTTGACCTGAATCCTGTGGAAAAAAAGTTTTTTTTGTACTTACAGTTTTGGTGTCTTGCGCGGCGTCCATCGGCGGCCTCGTCGGGTCCGGCGTTGGTCTGCGGCTTCGGGTGTCCTCTTCGGCGGGTCCGGCGTCCTTCTGCGGCTTCGGGTGTCCTTCTGCAGCTTCGGGTGTCCTTCTGCGGCGGGTCTGGTGTCCTCTTCGGCGGGTCCGGTGTCCTCTTCGGCGGGTCCGGCGTCCTTCTGCGGCGTCCTCGCGGCATCCTCGCGTCCTCCCTGCTCGTTTCCTGCGCCGAGTTTGAATACTGCGCCGACATATACAGAGCGCAGTACACTCGTGTATTGTCGGCAATGCTCGGCTACCCGCGCTGACATCCTGTACGTCCAGGACGTGAGCGCGGAAGGTGCCGAGACTGCCCGACTATACCCGAGTGAACTGCGCTCGGTATATGTCGGCGCAGTATTCAAAACTCGGCGCGGGAAAGCGGGTATCGGCGTATACCGCGCACCCACGATTTTGCCCTGATTTTCAGGGCAAAAAAGTGCACGGTATACGCCGATAAATACGGTAATTGGTGCCTAAAAAGTCCATTCTTTTCACTTCCAACATTTGACCAATATCTAGAGCAGCCTTTCTTAGGCTTTTCAACACAGAGGTACCCCTGAAATACATTTCCAGTCTCTGGGAACTCCTGATAAAGATTACTATTATACTTACAGGTCACGATACATTAGTGTGATGGTCAGTGGGAAGAATGCTCCTCACACTTGTATTCATTACGAAAAATTACATTGCACAAGGAACCCTCTAGAAGCCTCTTGAGAAACCCTGAGCCAGCTTCATGTTCCTGGCTAACAAGGAGACATTTTATAGGTCCAGGGACAATGAAATGATCTTCGACAACAGTGGTTCTCAACCCTCTAGTGCCGTGACCCCTTGATGAAATTTCCCAAGTTGTGGGGACCCCTAACAGTAAAATTATTTTCGTAGCGGGGGTTGTCAGCACCCAAGGCAAGACAAGTAATTTTCACCCCTGACCCATGATCATTTAGCGCTCCCTGAGTCCCTTCTACTTGTACAGTATAAAAACCCTTATGATACATTTTAGGATGTGCCACTCTTTCTCTTTGTTCTCCTTTATTTCCCTTTTATCCCTCTCTATCCTAATTTTTCCCCATCCCTCTCTCTAGCCTTCTTTCTTGTTCTTTCGTTTATTCTCTCTTTCTTTCATCCTCCCCCTCTTTTCCTCTCCCTTCCATGTATTCTCTATTTTTATTCCTTCTCTTACTCCTCAATGGGGGGGGTGAATTTGGATCGGCCAACTTAGGTGCTCTTGGTCATGGTCATCTGCTGATCTGAGAACTGTAGTGAGGACTTTTAACAGCAACTATAATCACAGGTAGTGTTATTCACTGTGTCTCCGACTTTGTGGTGTCTCGTAGCAGTGACACCTATGCCAAAATAAGGAGATAGGGTCTCCTCCAGCCCCTCCCACTTCACATTACTCACCAGTCAGCTGATCTCTAGTCTCTGCCCCCCAACCATGCCGTGAACTGAGTGGGCGGCCACGAGCTCCAGGAACAGCCCAGCTGGCCGGCCACAGTCTCCAGGAACAGCCCAGCTGGCCGGCCACAGTCTCCAGGAACAGCCCAGCTGGCCGGCCACAGTCTCCAGGAACAGCCCAGCTGGCCGGCCACAGTCTCCAGGAACAGCCCAGCTGGCCGGCCACAGTCTCCAGGGACAGCCCTGGTGGACGGCCGTGAAAAGACTGGGAGAGTGGAGCGGGATTCAGGAACAGCCCAGGATTCGTGTCCCCTGGAAAATTGTCATTTGACCCCAGAGGGGGTCCCGAGTCCCGACCCCTAGGTTGAGTACCAGTGTTCTACAACCTGTGAGAGCCGTGTAACCTCTATTGCATTTGCACCCTTATAAACCACCCAAATCACCTTTATTTAGCTGTTGACTAACAAAGCCATGTGATCTCCATGTTAGAAATGACATCGGGATCACATGACCTTGTTGATAAACAAACGGTTAGAGTTGAAGTTAGGGGTAGCCTTAGGGTTATGTTTGGATTCCTCTGTTGCTATGTATTTAACCTCATGTTCCTGCCTAACAAGGTGACATTTTTTGGCACAAGTCAAGGGACATTGAAAGGAACTTTGGCAACCTTTGAGAGCCATGTAACCTCCATTACACCCTTATAAACCACCCAAAAACATTGTTGTTTAGCTGTTGAGTAACAAAGCCGTGTGATCATCCTGTTAACAATGACATCGGAACCACAAGGTTGTACTGATAAACAAACGGTTAGAGTTGAAGTTAGGGTTAGCCTTAGGGTTATGTTTGGACTCCTCTGTTTCTCAACATCTAACGTCAGGTTCCCGGCTAACAAGATCTCCATCTTAGTGATGACATAGGGATCATAGGGATCATAGGGGTTTCTTGATAAACAAAGGTTTAAAGTTGGACTTAGGGTTGGCCTTGGGGTTTGTTTTAGAATTCCTCTGTTTCTCAATATCTAACATCATGTTCCCGACTAACGAGGAGACATTTTCTTGTCAAGAACAAGTCAAGGGACCTTAAAAAGGAGCTTCTACACCTTCGAGGGCCATGTAACCTCCATTGCACCCTTATAAACCACCCAAAAAATCCTTCATTTAGCTGTTGACTAACAAAGCCATGTGATCTCCGTGTTAGAAGTGACACATTTGTGACATAGGGATCACATGGCTTTGTTGATAAACAAAGGATTGGAGTTGAAGTTAAGGCTAATCTGAGGGTCATTCCTCTGTCCCTCGATATCTAACGTCATGTTCCCGGGTAACAAGGAGCCTAAGACTTTGAAAGGAGCTTCCACAACCTTCGCGAGCCGTAGAACCACCCAAAAATACCTTCATTTAGCTGTTGACTAACAAAGCCATTTAACCTCCATTGGTCTAAGAATTTTCGTACGAATTTTGCACCGTTAGTGGGGGCGGCAGCAACAGCCGATTTTCCTGCGGCAAAAAAAATTGGAGGAATCCGACATGTTGGAAATTTTTTGAAAAACAAATGATTTTCTGATCAATGATGGGAGAATCGTGCGAGAAATGTAATAGAAAAAAAATGCGCATGTTCAAGAAAATAATAATCCCGGAGAGAAAAAAATATTCCCGGAGAGAAAAGAATAATCCCGGAGAGAAAAGAATAATCCCAGAGAGAAAAGAATATTCCCGGAGAGAAAAGAATAATCCCGGAGAGAAATGAATAATCCCGGAGAGAAATGAATAATCCCGGAGAGAAAAGAATAATCCCAGAGAGAAAAGAATAATCCCGGAGAGAAAAGAATATTCCCGGAGAGAAAAGAATATTCCCGGAGAGAAAAGAATAATCCCGGAGAGAAATGAATAATCCCGGAGAGAAATGAATAATCCCGGAGAGAAAAGAATAATCCCGGAGAGAAAAGAATAATCCCGGATTGAAAAGAATATTCCCGGAGAGAAAAGAATAATCCCGGAGAGAAAATAATATTCCCGGAGAGAAAAGAATATTCCCAGAGAGAAAAGAATAATCCCGGAGAGAAAATAATATTCCCGGAGAGAAAAGAATATTCCCAGAGAGAAAAGAATAGTCCCGGAGAGAAAAGAATAATCCCGGAGAGAAAAGAATATTCCCGGAGAGAAAAGAATATTCCCGGAGAGAAAAGAATATTCCCGGAGAGAAAAGAATATTCCCGGAGAGAAAAGAATATTCCCGGAGAGAAAAGAATATTCCCGGAGAGAAACGAATATTCCCGGAGAGAAAAGAATATTCCCGGAGAGAAAAGAATAATCCCGGAGAGAAAATAATATTCCCGGAGAGAAAATAATATTCCCGGAGAGAAAATAATATTCCTGGAGAGAAAAGAATAATCCCGGAGAGAAAAGAATAATCCCGGAGAGAAAAGAATAATCCCGGAGAGAAAAGAATATTCCCGGAGAGAAAAGAATATTCCCGGAGAGAAAAGAATATTCCCGGAGAGAAAAGAATATTCCCGGAGAGAAAAGAATATTCCCGGAGAGAAAAGAATATTCCTGGAGAGAAAAGAATAATCCCGGAGAGAAAATAATATTCCCGGAGAGAAAAGAATATTCCTGGAGAGAAAAGAATAATCCCGGAGAGAAAAGAATAATCCCGGAGAGAAAAGAATATTCCCGGAGAGAAAAGAATATTCCCGGAGAGAAAAGAATAATCCCGGAGAGAAAAGAATAATCCCGGAGAGAAAAGAATATTCCCGGAGAGAAAAGAATATTCCCGGAGAGAAAAGAATATTCCCGGCGAGAAAAGAATATTCCCGGAGAGAAAAGAATAATTCCGGAGAGAAAAGGATAATCCTGGAGAGAAATGAATATTCCCGGAGAGAAAAGAATATTCCCGGAAAGAAAAAAGAATATTCCCGGAGAGAAAAGAATATTCCCGGAGAGAAACGAATATTCCCGGAGAGAAACGAATATTCCTGAAGGTTTGGTTGGCCGAATTTCGAAAATCGATGGTGGCGTCATCGGATCACAAAAATTTGTTGGAAATCTGACCGTGTATCGCCTGCTTTAGCCTTTCCTGTTGACTTCCCCAAAAATGTTGTCAAAATGTTGCCAAGAGCAAAAACTCCTAATTTCGCTCGTCCTAATTGGTGAAATATCCGAAGCCTCCAGGGGGCGGTGTGAAGTGGACTTGGTGGTGGTCCGGGGGGGGGGGGGGGGGTTACATCTCCCCATACAGGTGCAATGTGTCGTCTTTCCGATGTGTACACAGAGAGGGGGGGATGGGAAGGAAGGGGGACGGATTGCAGGTGTCAGGAACAGACACAATACAAGGAAACAGCGACAAGAAGCCGTTTTCGGAAAGAATAAACACATTACTGGCAGTGTGAAAAGCGACACAATACTCAGCGCTTTTCCCTAGAAGGTCAATGTCACGGATCCGGGTCACCGGAGACGCAGATGGAACGCGTCGCTCCGCAGCAGCGATATCAATGATACAATGTCCTTCCAGTCTACAGTATGAATGTTCCATTGGGGGGGGGGGGCAGGAATGACAAGAATGTCGGAGTCACACTTTTATTGTAACAAATCTGATATAAAAATGGATACAACGCGTCCGATGGGCCAATCTCCGAGATCTCAAGGTTGTGAGAGGAGGGGCCACCAAGGCACCGGAGGGGTTCCAGAGGGGGGTTCAGTGTTAAGTCCTCCCTCCTAGCACAACCCCCCCCCCCCCAAACATACCCTCCTAGCACAACCCCCCCCCCCAAACATACCCTCCTAGCAAAAATCCCCCCCCAAACATCTCCTCCTAGCAAAAATCCCGCCCCCAAACATGCCCTCCTAGCAAAACCACCCCCCCAAACATCTCCTCCTAGCAAAAATCCCGCCCCCAAACATGCCCTCCTAGCAAAACCACCCCCCCAAACATCTCCTCCTAGCACAACCCCCGCCCCCAAACATGCCCTCCTAGCAAAACCACCCCCCCCAAACATCTCCTCCTAGCAAAAATCCCCAGCCCCCAAACATCTCCTAGCACAACCCCCCCAAACATAGTGCACAGTGCTCTGCGCCCCGAGCCCACCCTTTTTTAAGCCAATTAGAGCCTCAGGCTTTAATCATGTGCTTGCAAAAAAAATAAAAAATGAAATCCATGCGTCATGCGCCCAGGGTTGCCACCTTTTCTTCAAGCCAAACCGAACACTTTTGCAGCAAGCACAGGGCAATTTATTATTTTTTTGCAGTAAATAATTATAAAAGACCTTGGCCTGACCTTGAGAGCGCCTTGGCAAACAGTGGGTGTGGCCAAACTGCTCTTGCTGACATTATCACCCCACCCTTCGGCCAGACCTGCCCCCGAACAGCTGCCCGGAGCTCCCGCACGGCAACAGATTTGTGTATGACTACATGGGGAGCCACAGCGCGGTCTGAATAATGTGTCCGGATTTCAGGTGGACTGAAAACCCGGACACATGATTCAAAACCCGAACTGCCCGGGCAGGGCCGACCATCAGGGGGGTACAGGCAGTACATCTGTAAGGGGCCCGGAGGTCCCCAGGGACCCGGATGGCAACCCCCTTTAACAAAAATGGGGCTCGGAGGCCCCCAGGGCCCAAGATGGCAACCCCCCATTTTTTTATTTATTTTTTTATTAAAGGGACATTTTTATTTTTTTAAGGGGCCGGGGGTACCCAAGGGCCCGGAGATTCCTTTTTTAATATATTTTTTTTATTTCTTTTATTTTTTTATATGCAAAGGGGCTTATAGGAATATATATATATATTTTTATTAAAAGGCTCAGAGGTCCCCAGGGCCCCGTGTGGCAACCCCCCCCTTTTTTTTAATAAATTTATATTTTTTTTATTTTTGTTTATATATATATATATTTTTTTTTTTTTATTAAAGGGCCCAGAGGTCCCCAGGGCCCTGGATGGCAACCCCCCCCCCCCTTTTCTTTTATAAATGTTTTTTTTTTATATATATTTTTTTATTTACTTTTTATTAAAGGGCCCAGAGGTTTATTTTTTTTATTTTTATTAAAGGGCCCAGAGGTCCCGGATGGCAACCCACCTTTTTTGTAATTTCTTTATATATATATATATATATATATATATATATATATATATATATACCTACATTTATATATATATTTATTATTATTAAAGGGGCCGGCCCAGAGGTCCCTATATATATATTTTTTTTATTTTTGTTTATATATATATATTTTTATTTTATTTTTTTATTAAAGGGCCCAGAGGTCCCCAGGGCCCTGGATGGCAACCCCCCCCCCTTTTTTTTATAAATGTTTTTTTTATTATTATTTTTTTTTATTTTTTTTTATATTTTTTTATTAAAGGGCCCAGAGGTCCCAGATGGCAACCCCCCTTTTTTGAAATTTATTTTTATATATATATATATATATATATATATATATATATATATGTTTATTTATTATTATTAAAGGGGTCCCCAGGGCCCCAGATGGCAACCCCCCTTTTAAAAAAAAAAAAAAAATGTTATATATATTTTTTTATTTCTTTTTTTATTTTTATCAAAGGGCCCAGAGGTCCCCAGGGCCCCAGATGGCAACCCCCCCCTTTTTTAATATACATTTTTCTTTATGTCTTCTTATGTCTTTACTCCCCCCCCCCCGGTTCTCTGCTCCAGGGGGCCCATGCTTGAAGCTGTGTAAGGGGCCCCATAATTCCTGATGGCAGCCCTGTGTCCGGGTGAATCCTGGACAGGTGGCAACCCTACCGGCGCCCTGCATGTAGAATAGGGGGGCGGGTGCATGGATTAGGGGTGGACGGGCCGCCACCATGTGTTATAGCTTAGGGAATTGTACCGTGCCAGCAAAAGACTGTGCACCCGATTCTATGTCAGCGTTGTAGGGTAGGTGTGGGGGATGGGCCCTTGTATAATCAGTCACGCTGCGCTTTATACACTCTTCGCTAGAGGGAAGTTTCCACAAAGTCCCACATGCTGGTGACACGGACCACCTACACTGCAATGACACAACACAAACTCTGCGACCGCATGACTCCGAGCAATCCGAACCCCGGACAAACACAACACAAACTCTGCGACCGCATGTCTCCGAGCAATCCGAACCCCGGACAAACACAACACAAACTCTGCGACCGCATGTCTCCGAGCAATCCGAACCCCGGACAAACACAACACAAACTCTGCGACCGCATGACTCCGAGCAATCCGAACCCCGGACAAACACAACACAAACTCTGCGACCGCATGACTCCGAGCAATCCCAACCCCGGACAAAATCCATGGAAACGCCAACAATCCCCCATCCTGCTGCAACTGCCTGCGAAAAATTCTAAATCCAGAATATAAATGAAATCTAGAAATGATATACAGAGTATAAAAACACAAAACAAAGCTCAGGGACTGTTCACTGTGTTCGGGTGAATGGAACAAAATGTAACAAAATGTAACAAAATGTAACAAAGTAAAACAAATAGATATTTATAATAATAAATAGAATTATTTTATACCTTTGCAGACAGACAGGGCCAGATTCACGTACCTGGGCGCATCTTTGCGCGGGCGTAACGTATCCTATTTACACTACGCCGCCGCAACTTAGACAGGCAAGTGCAGTATTCACAAAGCACTGGCTCCGTAAGTTGCGGCGGCGTAGCGTAAATTGGCCGGCGTAAGCCCCGCCTAATTCAAAGTAGGCTGGTAGGGGGCGTGTTGTATGGAAATTAATCGTGACCCCACGTAAATGACGCGCCTAACGAACGGCGCATGCGCGCGCATGCTCAGTATCACGTCAAATTTTCTCCCTAAGTTACGCTGGCTCAATGCTTAGGCTGCAGTCACACCTTAGTGTAGCTTGTTTGGTCGTTTTTTCCGGTGTTTTGTCGCGCGTATTCATGCGTATTTGCGCGTTTGCATACATCGTCCTCCGGCGTTTTTGTACTTAGACGTTTTTTATTTTAGCCAATAGGATAAATAGGATAAATGATCATCTTTTCATCTCTTGTTGCTATGTTGGTAGATTTTTTTTATGTTCTATTGATTAAAGCGACAAAACGCCCGTAGCAAACGCTCGTTGTCGCGCTAGTCGCTTGAATCGAGCGTTTACATTACTTTCTATGGGAAATGCGAACGCTCAAACACGCCCAAACCGCCCGATTTGCGCGACAAAAAAGGGGTCCGGAACTTGTTTGAGCTTCAGGCGTTCGGCGTCGGGCGTTTTGGAGCGTCGCGCTTCAAGCGACAAAACGCTCAGGTGTGAATGCAGCCTGAGCCCCCGTTCACACCTAGGCGTATATACGCCTGTAGTGCGACGCCGCTGCAGCCCCGAGACGCCAGAGGGATGATTTAACATGCACCTCTATGAAGATGGTTCACATCTCCACGCCGAACGCCGAACGCCTGCCGCCTGCCGCCTGCCGCCTGAAAAAAAGTCCCGGACCTTTTTTCAAGAGGTTTTCGGCATTCGGCATAGGAGATGTGAACCATCTCCATAGAGGGGGTGAAGGCTGCATTCACAATCGCGGCGTTTTGTCGCCGCGAATCGCGGTACAAAACGCCGCTATTTGTCGCCGCAATTCGCGGGACAAAACGCCGCGATTTTGTATGCCGAGGTGTGAATGCAGCCTTAGTCGACGTGAACGTAACCTATGCCCATCCCCATTCACGTACGACTTACGCAAACGACGTAAAAATACGACGCTGTTCCGACGTTTCCGACGTCCATACCTTAACATGACTTACCCCTGCTTTATGAGGGGTAAAGTTACGCCGATCGTACACCTTTACGTGAACAGCGTATATTAATACGCCGGGCGCAAGTACGTACGTGAATCGGCGTATCTAGCTCATTTTGCATATTTATAATGGGAACGCCGAATGCGTCCAGCGTAACTATGCGCCCACGATGCGCCGGCGTAGGCAAGTCACGTCGGACCGCTGAAGCCATGTTTTTGGACGTATCTCGCTTTGTGAATCGGCGTAAAGATGCGACAGCGCACATTTGAAATTACGCCGGCGTACATCGTTTATGAATCTGGCCCACAATGTTTGGCCTTATTTTTTTCTTTACATTTTACCCAAATTGTATCACTTCATCCAGAAATGTTTTGTGATTGAACCTTTTACGGCCCCTTCAGTGTTTGTCGCTGTCGCCGATCTTCACAGACGCACGTCAATCGCCTTGACTTTGATCTGCAGCCACCGGAGTCGTCACGGGCGGAGCACCTTTATTATAATCGTCTCAACTGCCTAAAATTGCGCTGATTGCGGATTTGGGGCGGGGGGGCGGGGCGAAGCCAGCGGGCCGTATCGTGCGCGCTGTCACCCGGGACATTAAAGAATAATCATTATCGCCGAGCCTCCTGCCATTAACACAAAGGTGTTCCGGCACATTACTGTCAGAGCAGAAAACAAGCTTTACAGCTTACAGCCGAGGTCGGATTATCCCCGTCGGGTGCCGCGTGCTTCACATAAAAGGCGTATCTATGTTCTTCATGTGTACAGCACTCTATAGGGGAACATGCTTGTTTTGGGGGGGGGGGGCATAACAGCTGTATGTGGTTGGGAAGTGCCGGAACATGGACTTTTAGCACCCATGTGCCCTTTGTGAGCATTGGTTATAAAGTGCCCCAAGGCAGCTGCCTCTTCTGCCTACCCTTCAGACACAGTGATCAGGGCCACCATCAGGGGGGTACAGGCAGTACACCTGTAAGGGGCCTGGAGGTCCCCAGGGGCCCGGATGGCAACCCCCCCATTTTTTATTTATTTTTTTATAAAAAAAAAATTTATATATATTTTTTTATTATTATTATTAAAGGGCCCAGAGGTCCCCAGGGTCCCGGATGGCAACCCTCCCCCCTTTTTTATAAAAAAAAATTATTTTTTATATATATATATTTTTTTTTTTTAAAGGCTCAGAGATCCCCCCAGGGCCCCGGATGGCAACCCCCCCCCCCTTTTTTATAAAAAAATACATTTTTTTGTATATATATATATATTTTTATTAAAGGAGGGCCCCATGTGGCAACCCCCCCTTATTTTATTTTATTTTTTTATAAATGTTTATTTTTTTATTTTTGTTTATATTTTCTTATTTTATTTTTTTTGTTAAAAGGCCCAGAGGTCCCCAGGGCCCCGGATGGCAACTCCCCCATTTTTTATTTATTTTTTTATAAAATTTTATATATATATATATAAATATATATATATATATATATATATATATATATATATATATATATATATATATATATATATATATATATATTTTTTTTTTTATTATTATTATTAAAGGGCCCAGGGGTCTCCAGGGCCCCGGATGGCAACCCCCCTTTTTTATAAAAAAAAAATTACAACTTTTTTATTTATATATATATATATATATATTTTTTTTTCATATATATATTTCTGTCCCCCCCCCCCCCGCTCCTGAGCACAGCAGCGTTAAGGTCCCCTGTCCCTCAAAACCGGGGTAATGCATTGGGTAAGTTAGGCGGCCGCGAGGCCCCTGTGAGTGCGAGGCCTTAGGCATTTGCCTACTTAAAGAGCCGCCTCTGCGTACACAGCTATAAAGAGATACAGTACACATAGTTACAATGTCAACAAAAACTGGTAAAAAAAAAACAATATTGCAGCAACGCTACCCTTATAACATTGGTTTTTGGGGTATTAGTAGACCAGCGGGACTCACCAGATGGAGGCCCAAATGGGGCATCAGACAGCAATAGAGACACCCTAGGACGGGTGATTCCTCCCCGGGGGCAAACACGGGAGGCTATGTGTGGTAGACGGACTAAAAATGATATCAAATGATATGAAAAAGATACAAGGTCTTTGCAGATTTTTAAGTACCGTCATTTGTCGCCATTCCACGCGCATGCGTAGTAGGGATCCGGGCAGTAAAGCCTTGTCCTTCATTTGGATTTGATGATTTTTTCCACATAGAGCGTTATTGTGAGCAGTCACAGGGCCCGGTGTGGTCAGGTTAGGATTGGGGTAGTTCTGTCCTCTGTGTGTCGGACCGGCTGCGTTCTTTTTCCACTTCTGCTTTTTTCTTCCTCCTCTGCGTCCGAATTTCCAGAGCGAGTTCTTCTGGTCCTGGAAATAAACAAATGTGACACATCAGATGAGGGGGTCACACTGCCATGTGTCACAATGGCCCCCCGACTCTCCCCAATCCCCCCAATACTCCACACTGGGATCGGGGGTCACACTGCCATATGTCACAATGGTCCCCTGACCTGACCCTCCCCCCCATCGCCCCAATATTCTACACTGGAGATCGGGGGGGTCACACTGCAATATACAACAATGGTCCCCGACTCTCCCCCCATCCCCCCAATATTCCACACTGGAGATCAGGGGGTCACACTGCAATATACAACAATGGCCCCCCGATTCTCCCCCCCCATCCCTCCAACACTCTCTCATCCCCCAATATTCCACACTGGAAATCGGGGGTCACACTGCCATATGTCACAATGGCCCCCGACTCTCTCTCATCCCCCAATATTCCACACTGGAAATCGGGGGTCACACTGCCATATGTCACAATGGCCCCCGACTCTCTCCCATCACCCCAATATTCCACACTGAGATCGGGGGTCACGCTGCCATATGTCACAATGGCCACCTGACCTGACCCCCCCATCCCCCAATATTCCACACTGGAGATCGGGGGTCACACTGCAATATACAACAATGGTCCCCGACTCTCCACCCAGCCCTCCAACACTCTCTCATCCCCCAATACTCCACACTAGGATCGGGGGTCACACTGCCATATGTCACAATGGCCCCCCGATTCTCCCCCCATCCCCCCAATATTCCACACTGGAGATCGAGGGTCACACTGCCATATACAACAATGGCCCCCGACTCTCTCCCATCACCCCCAATATTCCACACTGAGATCGGGGGTCACACTGCCATATGTCACAATGGCCACCTGACCTGACCCCCCATCCCCCATATTCCACACTGGAGATCAGGGGTCACACTGCAATATACAACAATGGCCCCCCCGATTTTCCCCCATCCCCCAATATTCTACACTGGGATCGGGGGTCACACAAAAGGTTAGCACTGGGTTTTGGGTCATTTTTATGGTTAGGATTAAAGGACAACTACAGGAATAGTCAAAACCTTTTTTTTATTCTGGATAGAGTAAGGGAGGGTTAGATCCCCTGTCAGGTTTTTTTCCCCGCCATTTGTGTCACATTGGGGAGATTTCCCTTGACTTCCTGTCCCATAGCCAAACAGGAAGTGAGAGGAAATACCTGAAAATTAAGGGGACCCCCCAGGTCTCCTAGTGTCCCCATTGGAAGATTTCCCCTCTGTTACGTTTCTGGGGACAACCCAACATTTGGGATTTTCTTCTTCCAATGATAAAGGTAAGCAGGACAAATAGAGAGGGGGTCTAACCCATAGCGGGGCCACAATAAAAACTGACAGGGGGTCTAACCCATAGCGGGGTCACAATAAAAACTGACAGGGGGTCTAATCCATAGCGGGGCCACAATAAAAACTGACAGGGGGTCTAATCCATAGCGGGGTCACAATAAAAACTGACAGGGGGTCTAATCCATCTCTACCTCATCCAACACTAAAAAAAGTTTTGTCTTTAGTTATACTTTAAGGTTAGTGTTGGGGGTAGCAGTGGGGTTAGTGTTGGGGCTGGGGTTAGGGCTAGGGTTAGGGTTAGGGTTGTGGTTAGTGTTGGGTTAGGGGTTAGGGTTGGGGTTAGGGTTGGGGTTAAGGTTGGAGTTAGGGGTTGGGGTTAGTGTTGGGGTTTGAATTGGGGTTAGTGTTGGGGTTAGGGTTGGGGTTAGGATTGGGGTTGGAGTTAGGGGTTAGGGTTGTGGTTTGTGTTAGGGTTGTGGTTGGGGTTAGTGTTGGGGTTGGGGTTAGTGTTAAGGTTGAGGTTAGGGTTGGGGTTGGAGTTTGGGGTTAGGGTTAGGGTTAGTGTTGGGGTTGGAATTAGGGGTTAGTGTTGGGGTTAGGGTTATGGTTAGGGTTGAGGTTAGTGTTGGGGTTGGAATTAGGGGTTAGTGTTGGGGTTAGGGTTATGGTTAGGGTTGAGGTTAGTGTTGGGGTTGGAGGTTGGAGTTAGTGCTTAGGGTTGTGGTTAGGGTTGGGGTTGGGGTTGGAATTAGGGTTTGGGTTAGTTTTGGGGTTGTGGTTTGTGTTGGGGTTAGTGTTGGGGCTAGGATTGGGGTTGGGGTTAGTGTTGGGGTTAGTGTTGGGGTTGGGGTTAGTGTTGGGGTTGGGGTTAGTGTTGGGGTTAGGGTTGGGGTTGGAGTTAGTGGTTAGGGTTGTGGTTTGTGTTGGGGTGAGTGTTGGGGTTAGTGTTGGGGCTAGGATTGGGGTTGGGGTTAGTGTTGGGGTTAGTGTTGGGGTTGGGGTTAGTGTTGGGGTTGGGGTTAGTGTTGGGGTTAGGGTTGGGGTTGGAGTTAGTGGTTAGGGTTGTGGTTTGTGTTGGGGTGAGTGTTGGGGTTAGTGTTGGGGTTAGTGTTGGGGTTAGTGTTGGGGTTAGGGTTGGGGTTAGTGTTGGGGTTAGGGTTGGGGTTGGAGTTAGTGGTTAGGGTTGTGGTTTGTGTTGGGGTTAGTGTTGGGGTTAGTGTTGGGGTTAGTGTTGGGGTGAGTGTTGGGGTTAGTGTTGGGGTTAGTGTTGGGGTTAGTGTTAGGGTTGGGGTTAGTGTTGGGGTTAGTTTTGGGGTTGGGGTTGGAGTGTTCCCTTGAAAGACAAGGTCAGGACTTAGGGATAGGCATAGGGACCTCTCCCAAAGATCAAAGGTCAGGAGGCGTGCCCTTGAAGGTCAAAGGTCGGGAGGTGTGGCTTCCCTCCACCCACGTGTGCGTTCCAACTGAACTTCACCGGCTCCCTACAGGGACTGCAAAGTTCTCGCCACTGAAATACAGTTTTTTTGGTGGACTGGCCCTTTAAGGCGGTGACGTCTGTACGATATTTTGGGGTGACTTTTCCGGTTTGGCGCGGAGATTCTGCAGCTTTGAACGACTCCTCTGTGTCAGTGGAAGGTTTTTGTGTCCTCCCAGTACACGTTGCGTTCTCCGCCGTGCCGCTGATTTCTTGGATACAAAATCCAGGAAAAGCGTTATTTCCTCCTGACTGAAAATTGTGCCGAGTCAGCAGAACGCGGGGACATGTGCGCACTCGCTCGCCGTTCTCAGGCTTCTCCGCGGTGCAGGTCTCCGCACGCCCTCTCCGTGTACAGCCTGTCTCACCCCGGGGGGACTGCTCCCTCCGTACATATATATATATGGGTGGGATAGGCTCACTGGGCTCCTGCCTAGGGCACAACTCTCCTCATTACCGGGAATCTCTTTTATGACCAGAATCACGCTGCCGGAAAAGTACAAAGAGATAAAGAAGAAGAAAAGTTGGCCGACGGCAGCCCACCGGCGGGAGGGGGGGGATTTCCACACCTCCCAACATTATGAGGTGGGAATGAGGGACACCTACTAGCAAATGTAGGTAGGCATAGGACACACCCCTTGCCACACCCCCTTAAAGGCAAATTAACCCCAAAAAACAGCCAATTAAACCCACAATATACAACTCTATGGATCAGACCAACATGAGGGACAAATGGGGGGGGGGCAAAGAGGGACAGAGCTATGTGAGCACCCCCCCCCCCCTACATACACAGACATACAGTGCCTTGAAAAAGTATTCATACCCCTTGAAATCTCAAACATGTGGGGGAGGGGACACAGCAAACATGTGGGGGAGGGGACACAAACATGTGGGGGAGGGGACACAGCAAACATGTGGGGGAGGGGACACAGCAAACATGTGGAAGAAGGTGCTCTGGTCACATGAGACCACAATTCTACTTTTTGGCTGCTATGTGTGGGGAAAACGAACACTGAACATCACCCTGAACACACCATCCCCACCGTGAAACATGGTGGTGGCAGCATCATGTGGTGGGGATGCTTTTCTTCAGCAGGGACAGGGAAGCTGGTCAGAGTCGGCAAAAGACTTGAGACCGGGGGGGGGGGGGGGGGGGGGGTTTAATATTAAAAATAACAAACATGTTATACTCACCTCCTCTGTGTATCGGATTTCCACAGAGCAGCCCCGATCCCCCTCTTCTTGGGTCTCTTGTTGGTTCTCCTGGCCCCTCCCGCCTGTTGGGTGACCCCCCACAGAGAGCAGCTTGCTATGGGGGCACTGCAGCCAGGTCACAGCTCCCTTTGTACATTCGGACGCGGAGCTGCGGGCTGGCCCCACCCCTTTCTCTTCTCGTTGGCTGACTGACTTTGATTGACAGCAGCAAGAGCCAATGGCGCCACGCTGCTTTCTCCAATGAGGAGGGAGAGTCTCGAATGGTAAAGACATTCCTACAACATCGCTGGATGGAGAGAGGGGGCTCCGGTAAGTGTTAAGGGGATGGGCTCATGTAAGTGTTAGGGGAAGGGGCTTAGGTAAGTGTTAGGGGGCTCAGATAAGTGTTGGGGGGCTCATACAAGTGTTAGGGGGCTCAGGTAAGTGTTAGTGGGAGGCTCAGGTAAGTGTTAGGGGGCTCAGATAAGTGTTGGGGGGCTCAGGTAGGTGTTAGGGGGCTCAGGTAAGTGTTAGGGGGGCTCAGGTAAGTGTTAGGGGGGCTCAGGTAAGTGTTAGGGGGGGCTCAGGAAAGTATTAGGGGGGCTCAGGTAAGTGTTAGTGGGAGGCTCGGTAAGTGTTAGTGGGAGGCTCAGGTAAGTGTTAGGGGAGGCTCAGGTAAGTATTAAGGGGGGCTAGGGTAAGTGTTGGGGGAGGCTCAGGTAAGTATTAAGGGGGCTAGGGTAAGTGTTGGGGGTCTCAGGTAAGTGTTAGGGGAGGGGCTTAATTAAGTATTAGGGGGCTCAGGTAAGTGTTAGGAGGGGCTCAGGCAAGTGTTAGGAGGGGCTCAGGTAAGTGTTAGTGGGGGGCTCAGGTAAGTGTTAGGGGGCTCAGATAAGTGTTGGGGGGGCTCAGGTAGGTGTTAGGGGGCTCAGGTAAGTGTTAGGAGGGGCTCAGGTAAGTGTTAGTGGGAGGCTCAGGTAAGTGTTAGGGGGCTCAGATAAGTGTTGGGGGGCTCAGGTAGGTGTTAGGGGCTCAGTTGAGTGTTATGAGGGGCCCAGGTAAGTGTTAGGGGGGCTCAGGTAAGTGTTAGGGGGGGGGCTCAGGAAAGTATTAGGGGGGCTCAGGTAAGTGTTAGGAGGGGCTCAGGTAAGTGTTAGTGGGGGGCTCAGGTAAGTGTTAGTGGGAGGCTCAGGTATGTGTTAGGGGGCTCAGGTAAGTGTTAGGGGAGGCTCAGGTAAGTATTAGGGGGGCTAGGGTAAGTGTTGGGGGAGGCTCAGGTAAGTATTAAAGGGGGCTAGAGGGGCTTAATTAAGTATTAGGGGGCTCAGGTAAGTGTTAGGAGGGGCTCAGGTAAGTGTTAGGGGGCTCAGGTAAGTGTTAGGAGGGGCTCAGGTAAGTGTTAAGGGGGCTAGGGTAAGAGATGGGGGGCTCAGGTAAGTGTTAGGGGGGGTTAGATAAGTGTTAGGGGGAGGGGCTTAATTAAGTATTAGGGGGCTCAGGTAAGTGTTAGAAGGGGCTCAGGTAAGGGTTAGGGGAGAGGCTCAAGTAAGTGTTAGGGGGCTCAGGTAAGTGTTAGGGGGAGGGGCTCAGGTAAGTGTTAGGGGAGGGGCTAAAGTGTTAGGTGGCTTAGGTACATGTTAGGGGGCTCAGGTAAGTGTTAGGGGAGGGGCTCAGGTAAGTGTTAGTGGGGGGGGCTCAGGTAAGTGTAAGTGGGGTGCCTCAGGTAAGTGTTAGGGGAGGGGCTCAGGTAAGTGTTAGGGGGAGGGGCTTAGGTAAGTGTTAGGGGGCTGAGGGGGGCCGCTGGACACAGAAGACTTTATCTCAATGCATAGAATGCACCTTTTGCCTTTATCATCTTCCATGTGTGGGGGGAGGGAGTGGAGGATTTACAAGGACTTTTAAATACTGTTGACTAAGTGGTCCACCTGTTGGGGGAGGGGTCAGTGTAAACTCCTCCTCCTCCTTGGTGACGGATCCTTCCCAGCACCCTCCTGTGTGGACCGCAACTTACTGGACTTTTCTATGAGACTTCATATTCTTTACACACTTGTATGCTTATATAATACTGACCGTGCCTTTATTATTATTATTATTTTATTATTATTGTTATTATTTTATTATTATTATTATTATTATTATTATTATTATTATTATTATTATTATTGTTATTATTTTATTATTATTATTATTATTATTATTATTATTATTGTTATTATTTTATTATTATTATTATTATTTTATTATTATTATTATTATTATTATTATTATTTTATTATTATTATTATTATTATTTTATTATTATTATTATAATTTTATAATAATAATTATTATTATTATTATTATTATTATTATTATTATTATTATTATTATTATTTTATTATTATTATTACTATTATTATTATTATTATTATTATTATTGTTATTTTATAATAATTATTATTATTATTATTTTTTTATTATTATTATTATTATTATTATTATTATTATTATTATTATTATTATTATTATTATTATTATTATTATTATTATTATTATTATTATTATTATTATTATGTTATTATTATTATTATTATTATTATTATTATTATTATTATTTTTTATTTTATTTTATTATTTTATTATTGTTATTTATTTATTATTATTATTTATTTATTTTTATTGCAGTTTTATTATTATTATTATTATTATTATTATTCTTATTATTATTATTATTATTATTATTATTATTATTATTATTATTATTATGTTATTATTATTATTATTATTATTATTATTTTATTGATATTATAATTGCGGCACGTTTCCTGCTATTATGTAACATTCCCGAGTTCCGTAGAACTGAGCGTAGATCGGCAGCTCTTATGCAATCTCCAGCAATATCCTGTGTTGCAGTAAAGCGACCTTTTCTGTTACTGGTAACGTCTCCGCGCCGGACGTCACCGGGTGGGGGGGGGGTATGTGCTCATCGTCACTGCCGCTCCGCTCCGATTTCATCACCACACCCGGCGTCACCGAGTGAAATGTCGCCACTAACCGGGAACAGGCGGATGGAGAGACCGGAATCCATCGAATTCCCGGACATTTCCTCTGTGATTTAGTTTCGTATTCTCAAATGGCATTTCCATGTATATATATATATTGGGCCAGATTCACATAGGTTAGCGAATCTTTAGATCTGATTTAAGATCCGCCGCCGCAAGTTTTTGAAGCAAGTGGTAATTCACAAAGCGCTTACCTCAAAACTTGCGGCGGCGTATCGTAAATCCCCCGGCGGAATTCAAATCCCGCGGCTAGGGGGAGTGTACTATTCAAATCAGGCGCGTCCCCGCGCCCATCAAACAGCGCGTGCGCCGTCCGGAAATTTTCCCAGCGTGCATTGCTCCAAATGATGTCGCAAGGACGTCATTGGTTTCGTCGTGAGCGTAACTTACGTCCAGCTCTTTTGTGAATCGACTTACGCAAACGACGTAAAATTTCAAAATTTGACGCGGGAACGACGACCATACTTAACATTGGCTGCGCCTCATAGACCCAGGGGTAACTATACGCCAAAGAGATACGACGGTGTATCTCCTGATACGCCGTCGTATCTCTGAGTTCCGCCGGTCGTATCTATGCGCCTGATTCATAGAATACCATCATATATCATAGATACCCCTAAGATCCGACAGGTGTAAGTGTGTTACACCGTCGGATCTTAGGCTGCAATTCCAGGCCGGCCGCTAAGTGGCGCTTCCCTATCTTTTACGCGACGATTATGCAAATGAGGAGTTACGCCGATTCCGAAACGAACGACCGCCCGGCAATTTTTTTTTTTACGTCGTTTGCGTTCGGCTTTTTCCGGCGTATAGTTACCCCTGGGTCTATGAGGCGCAGCCAATGTTAAGTATGGCCGTCGTTCCCGCATCGAATTTTGAAATTTTACGTAGTTTGCGTAAGTCGATTCACAAAAGAGCTGGACATAAGTTACGCTCATGACGAAACCAATGATGTCCTAATGACGTCATTTGGAGCAATGCACGCTGGGAAAAATGTCCGGACGGCGCATGCGCTGTTCGATCGACGCGGGGACGCGCCTGATTTGAATAGTACACGCCCCCTAGCCGCGGAATTTGAATTCCGCCAGGGGATTTACGATACGCCGGCGCAAGTTTTGAGGTAAGTGCTTTGTGAATTACCACTTGCTTCAAAAACTTGCGGCGGCGGATCTTAAATCACATAGGTTACGCGGATCTAAAGATCCACTAACCTATGTGAATCTGGCCCTTTGTATCTACAATGTTGTGTAGTGAGTGTACATGGGGGGGGGTGTACACAGGGGGGGGTGTACATGGAGGGGGGGGGGGGGGTGTAGTGAGTGTACAGCTTGTATAACAAATAACACAACACACAGCCGTTCATGTCTAAACCCGCTGGCAACAAAAGTCAGGATACCCCTAAGTGAAAATGTCCAATCTGGGCCCCAAAGTGTCCAATATTTTGTGTGGCCGCCATTATTTTTAACCCTCTTGGGCATGGAGGTCGCCAGAGCTTCACAGGTTGTCACCGGAGTCCTCTTCTCCGCCCCCATGATGACATCACAGAGCTGGTGGATGTTGGAGACCTTGCGCTCCTCCCCCTTCCCCCCCACAGATGATCAATAGGGTTTAGGTCTGGAGACATGCTTGGCCAGTCCATCACCTTTACCCTCAGCTTCTTTATCAAGGCAGTGGTGGTCTTGGAGGTGTGTTTGGGGTGGTTATCATGATATTATGTTGTAAAACTACCCTGCAGTCCAGTCTCTGAAGGAAGGGGATCATGCTCTGCTTCAGTAGGTCACAGTACATGTTGGCATTCATGGTCCCCTCAATGATCTGTAGCCCCCCAGTGCCGGAAGCACTCATGCAGCCCCAGACCATGACCCTCCCCCCACCATGCTTGACTGTAGGGAAGACACACTTGTCTTTGTCCTCCTCACCTGGCCCCTCCCCCCCACACACGCCTGACACCATCTGACACCAAATACCTTTATCTTGTCTCATCAGACCACAGGACGCGGTTCCAGTAATCCATGTCCTTAGTCTGCTTGTCTTCAGCAAACTGTTTGCGGCTCTTTCTTGTGCATCATCTTTAGAAGAGGCTTCCTTCTGGAGACCAATTTGATGCAGTGTGCGGCGTATGGTCTGAGCACTGACAGGCTGACCCCTCCCCCCACCCCTTTACCCTCTGCAGCAATGCTGGCAGCACTCATACGTCTATTTCCCAACCTCTGGATATGGCGCTGATCACGTGACCTCAACTTCCTTGGTGGACCATGGCGAGGCGGGGGGAGGGGAACCCGTCCTGTTATATCGCTTGGTGGTCTTGGCCCCGCGGCTGCAGATCAGTTTCAGGGTCTTGGCGATCTTCTTATATCCTCAACCATCTTTATGTAGAGACACAATTCTTTATATCAGATCCTCAGAGAGTTCTTTGCCATGAGGGGCCATGTTGTCCTTCCAGTGACCAGTATGAGAGAGTGAGAGCGATAACACCAAATTTATCACACCTGCTCCCCATTCACACCTGAGACCTTGTAACACCAACGAGTCACATGACACCGGGGAGGGAAAATGGCGAAATGGGCCCAATTTGGACATTTTTCACTTAGGGGGTGTACTCACTTTTGTTGCCAGCGGTTTAGACATGAATGGCTGTGTGTTGAGTTATTTGTTATACAAGCTGTACACTCACTACACAACATTGTAGATACAAAGTGTCATTTCTTCAGTGTTGTCACATGAAAAGATACAAGAAAAGATTTACACAAATGTGACTGAGGGGTGTACTTACTTTTGTCAGATACTGTGTGTGTGTGTATATATATCTATATATATATATATACAGATAAAGATATAGATAGATAGAGCGGACACGAGTACCCAACCTGCAGCTCTTTGGCACTTGCAGTGCAGTCATTGGGACAGTCTGTGTTTTTGTGGGGGACGAGGCTTTTTTGCAGATACATTGGCCCAGATTCACAGAGAGCAAGGCGCACATGTGTTGCCAATAGTCCGTGTATGGGCAGCAGTGCCGGTAAAAATGATGGCCAAGGGCAGCTCTTGCAACTGCGAAGCCTGCCAAGCTCGGGAAACGTCGTACATACTCGGCCGGGCGGTGCATGCGCCGAAACGTAATGGCGTGGCTCGCGCCATTTTTAAACCTAGCACAGCAGCAGCTGAGCGTCCGGTATTCATTCTCGGCGCGGCGGCGGTGCTATTGGCTATGAGAGGCTCCAGGATGGACGGAGCAGGATGGATTTGGCAGTGGGATGGATGGGCTGAACGGGCTCCTGGTCCTGAGAGGAGAAAGAGAGGGACCAAGAGCCCGGGAAGGAGGAGGAGGACACTTCCTGGACTGAAGTGTTACTTGCTGACAGTGACGGTGGGAGGAGGGACCAGCGAGCCGTTAAGAACCGGAGTGTGACAGCCCACCTTCTACACGGAGAAGGGTGAGACCACGCTGAGAGGAAACCTGTGTATGTGAATGGTGGATGGGGGGGGGGGTAGAGCGGCCTAGTCTAGGGCTGGGGCTGGGCTGGGCATGTGGAGGTGGAATCTTATCTGATATTGACAATATCAGATAAGATTCCACCTCCACATGCCCAGCAAATGCAATACTGTACAATATCATATATGTCGCAATGGTTTTGCGGCTCACAGTTTTTTTTCCCTTCGGAAACGGGTCCAAGTGGCTCTTTATGTCTTAAAGGTTGCAGACCCCTGTCCTACACCATAGTATCCATCTACACCATAGTATACATCTGAACCATAGTATCCTCCTACACCATAGTATCCACCTACACCATAGTATCCATCTACACCATAGTATCCTCCTACACCATAGTATCCACCCACACCATAGTATCCATCTACACCATAGTATACATCTGAACCATAGTATCCTCCTACACCATAGTATCCACCTACACCATAGTATCCTCCTACACCATAGTATCCTCCTACACCATAGTATCCACCTACACCATAGTATCCTCCTACACCATAGTATCCACCCACACCATAGTATCCATCTACACCATAGTATACATCTGAACCATAGTATCCTCCTACACCATAGTATCCACCTACACCATAGTATCCATCTACACCATAGTATCCTCCTACACCATAGTATCCACCCACACCATAGTATCCATCTACACCATAGTATCCTCCTACACCATAGTATCCTCCTACACCATAGTATCCACCTACACCATAGTATCCATCTACACCATAGTATACATCTGAACCATAGTATCCTCCTACACCATAGTATCCACCTACACCATAGTATTCATCTACACCATAGTATCCTCCTACACCATAGTATCCACCCACACCATAGTATCCATCTACACCATAGTATCCTCCTACACCATAGTATCCTCCTACACCATAGTATCCTCCTACACCATAGTATCCACCTACACCATAGTATCCATCTACACCATAGTATCCACCTACACCATAGTATCCTCCTACACTATAGTATCCACCTACACCATAGTATCCTCCTACACCATAGTATCCTCCTACACCATAGTATCCACCTACACCATAGTATCCTCCTACACCATAGTATCCACCTACACCATAGTATCCACCTACACCATAGTATCCTCCTACACCATAGTATCCTCCTACACCATAGTATCCTCCTACACCATAGTATCCTCCTACACCATAGTATCCACCTACACCATAGTATCCTCCTACATCATAGTATCCACCTACACCATAGTATCCTCCTACACCATAGTATCCTCCTACACCATAGTATCCACCTACACCATAGTATCCTCCTACACCATAGTATCCTCCTACACCATAGTATCCACCTACACCATAGTATCCACCTACACCATAGTATCCTCCTACACCATAGTATCCAACTACACCATAGTATCCACCTACACCATAGTATCCTCCTACACCATAGTATCCTCCTACACCATAGTATCCTCCTACACCATAGTATCCACCTACACCATAGTATCCTCCTACACCATAGTAACCTCCTACACCATAGTATACATCTACACCATAGTATCCACCTAATCCATAGTATCCTCCTACACCATAGTATCCACCTACACCATAGTATCCTCCTACACCATAGTATCCACCCACACCATAGTATCCATCTACACCATAGTATCCACCTACACCATAGTATCCACCTACACCATAGTATCCTCCTACACCATAGTATCCACCTACACCATAGTATCCTCCTACACCATAGTAACCTCCTACACCATAGTATACATCTACACCATAGTATCCTCCTACACCATAGTATCCACCTACACCATAGTATCCATCTACACCATAGTATCCACCTACACCATAGTATCCTCCTACACTATAGTATCCACCTACACCATAGTATCCATCTACACCATAGTATCCACCTACACCATAGTATCCTCCTACACCATAGTATCCTCCTACACCATAGTATCCTCCTACACCATAGTATACATCTACACCATAGTATCCTCCTACACCATAGTATCCACCTACACCATAGTATCCATCTACACCATAGTATCCACCTACACCATAGTATCCTCCTACACCATAGTATCCTCCTACACCATAGTATCCTCCTACACCATAGTATCCACCTACACCATAGTATCCATCTACACCATAGTATCCACCTACACCATAGTATCCTCCTACACCATAGTATCCTCCTACACCATAGTATCCTCCTACACCATAGTATCCTCCTACACCATAGTATCCACCTACACCATAGTATCCTCCTACACCATAGTATCCACCTACACCATAGTATCCACCTACACCATAGTATCCTCCTACACCATAGTATCCTCCTACACCATAGTATCCTCCTACACCATAGTATCCACCTACACCATAGTATCCTCCTACACTATAGTATCCACCTACACCATAGTATCCTCCTACACCATAGTATCCTCCTACACCATAGTATCCACCTACACCATAGTATCCTCCTACACCATAGTATCCATCTACACCATAGTATCCACCTACACCATAGTATCCTCCTACACCATAGTATCCAACTACACCATAGTATCCACCTACACCATAGTATCCTCCTACACCATAGTATCCTCCTACACCATAGTATCCTCCTACACCATAGTATCCACCTACACCATAGTATCCTCCTACACCATAGTAACCTCCTACACCATAGTATACATCTACACCATAGTATCCACCTAATCCATAGTATACTCCTACACCATAGTATCCACCTACACCATAGTATCCTCCTACACCATAGTATCCACCTACACCATAGTATCCTCCTACACCATAGTATCCTCCTACACCATAGTAACCTCCTACACCATAGTATCCTATGGTACAATATCATATATGTCGCAATGGTTTTGCGGCTCACAGTTTTTTTTTTCCTTCGGAAACGGGTCCAAGTGGCTCTTTATGTCTTAAAGGTTGCAGACCCCTGTCCTACACCATAGTATCCATCTACACCATAGTATACATCTGAACCATAGTATCCTCCTACACCATAGTATCCACCTACACCATAGTATCCATCTACACCATAGTATCCTCCTACACCATAGTATCCACCCACACCATAGTATCCATCTACACCATAGTATCCTCCTACACCATAGTATCCTCCTACACCATAGTATCCTCCTACACCATAGTATCCACCTACACCATAGTATCCATCTACACCATAGTATCCACCTACACCATAGTATCCACCTACACCATAGTATCCTCCTACACCATAGTATCCACCTACACCATAGTATCCTCCTACACCATAGTAACCTCCTACACCATAGTATACATCTACACCATAGTATCCACCTAATCCATAGTATACTCCTACACCATAGTATCCACCTACACCATAGTATCCTCCTACACCATAGTATCCACCTACACCATAGTATCCTCCTACACCATAGTAACCTCCTACACCATAGTATCCTCCTACACCATAGTATCCTCCTACACCATAGTATCCTCCTGAACCATAGTATCCTCCTACACCATAGTATCCTCCTACACCATAGTATCCTCCTACACCATAGTATCCACCTACACCATAGTATCCTCCTACACCATAGTATCCACCTACACCATAGTATCCACCTACACCATAGTATCCTCCTACACCATAGTATCCACCTACACCATAGTATCCACCTACACCATAGTATCCTCCTACACCATAGTATCCTCCTACACCATAGTATCCACCTACACCATAGTATCCTCCTACACCATAGTATCCTCCTACACCATAGTATCCTCCAACACCATAGTATCCTCCTACACCATAGTATCCTCCTACACCATAGTATCCTCCTACACCATAGTATCCTCCAACACCATAGTATCCACCTACACCATAGTATCCACCTACACCATAGTATCCACCTACACCATAGTATCCTCCTACACCATAGTATCCTCCTACACCATAGTATCCTCCTACACCATAGTATCCTCCTACACCATAGTATCCACCTACACCATAGTATCCTCCTACACTTATAGTATCCACCTACACCATAGTATCCATCTACACCATAGTATCCACCTACACCATAGTATCCTCCTACACCATAGTATCCTCCTACACCATAGTATCCTCCTACACCATAGTATCCTCCTACACCATAGTATCCACCTACACCATAGTATCCTCCTACACCATAGTATCCACCTACACCATAGTATCCTCCTACACCATAGTATCCTCCTACACCATAGTATCCTCCTACACCATAGTATCCTCCAACACCATAGTATCCACCTACACCATAGTATCCACCTACACCATAGTATCCTCCTACACCATAGTATCCTCCTACACCATAGTATACTCCTACACCATAGTATCCACCAACACCATAGTATACTCCTACACCATAGTATCCACCTACACCATAGTATCCACCTGCACCATATTATCCTCCTACACCATAGTATCCACCTACACCATAGTATCCTCCTACACCATAGTATCCTCCTACACCATAGTATCCACCTACACCATAGTATCCTCCTACACCATAGTATCCACCTACACCATAGTATCCTCCTACACCATAGTATCCTCCTACACCATAGTATCCTCCTACACCATAGTATCCACCTACACCATAGTATCCATCTACACCATAGTATCCACCTACACCATAGTATCCTCCTACACTATAGTATCCTCCTACACCATAGTATCCACCTACACCATAGTATCCACCTACACCATAGTATCCACCTACATCATAGTATCCACCTACACCATAGTATCCTCCTACACCATAGTATCCTCCTACACTATAGTATCCTCCTACACCATAGTATCCACCTACACCATAGTATCCTCCTACACCATAGTATCCACCTACACCATAGTATCCTCCTACACCATAGTATCCTCCTACACCATAGTATCCACCTACACCATAGTATCCTCCTACACCATAGTATCCTCCTACACCATAGTATCCTCCTACACCATAGTATCCTCCTACACCATAGTATCCATCTACACCATAGTATCCTCCTACACCATAGTATCCTCCTACACCATAGTATCCTCCTACACCATAGTATCCTCCTACACCATAGTATCCTCCTACACCATAGTATCCACCTACACCATAGTATCCTACTACACCATAGTATCCTCCTACACCATAGTATCCTCCTACACCATAGTATCCTCCTACACCATAGTATCCTCCTACACCATAGTATCCACCTACACCATAGTATCCTCCTACACCATAGTATCCTCCTACACCATAGTATCCTCCTACACCATAGTAACCTCCTACACCATAGTATCCTCCTACACCATAGTATCCTCCTACACCATAGTATCCACCTACACCATAGTATCCACCTACACCATAGTATCCTCCTACACCATAGTATCCTCCTACCATAGTATCCACCTACACCATAGTATCCATCTACACCATAGTATCCTCCTACACCATAGTATCCTCCTACACCATAGTATCCACCTACACTATAGTATCCTCCTACACCATAGTATCCACCTACACCATAGTATCCTACTACACCATAGTATCCTCCTACACCATAGTATCCTCCTACACCATAGTATCCTCCTACACCATAGTATCCATCTACACCATAGTATCCTCCTACACCATAGTATCCACCTACACCATAGTATCCATCTACACCATAGTATCCTCCTACACCATAGTATCCTCCTACACCATAGTATCCACCTACACCATAGTATCCACCTGCACCATAGTATCCTCCTACACCATAGTATCCTCCTAAACCATAGTATCCTCCTACACCATAGTATCCTCCTACACCATAGTATCCACCTACACCATAGTATCCTCCTACACCATAGTATCCACCTACACCATAGTATCCACCTACACCATAGTATCCTCCTACACCATAGTATCCACCTACACCATAGTATCCTCCTACACCATAGTATCCTCCTACACCATAGTATCCTCCAACACCATAGTATCCACCTACACCATAGTATCCACCTACACCATAGTATCCACCTACACCATAGTATCCTCCTACACCATAGTATCTTCCTGTACCATAGTATTCATGAGGCAGCTGCCGCTCTCTGTGTGAGGGGCCCGTGTCCCTCTGACAGAAAACCGATTACCGATCTTCTGTTTACATCACGGACTCGGCCCCTTACTTGGATCTGTGATCACAGACCCGGTAATCACAGGCGGCACTCGGGCAGCTCATGTACGGGAGGACGTCATATGAAGTCCCGCACTGGAGCCGTCATTCGCTATAGCGCAGGCGGGGAGGCGATTACAACTGTCATTAGAATGTTGACAAGGGGGAGGGGAGGCAAAACATAAACAGATTAAACAATAGATGAGAAATCAGGAAGAACTGGAGAGTGCGGGACGCGGCCCGTCTCCTGTGTCACAACATCCATGTTATTATTGGGTGACTGTAGCCGGCAACACCTCGCCGTTTACTAATGATAGCGACGTGCGACATTCCGGGGACCCGAGTCACCGCCGCATTTCATGCCATGAGCTGAGATGATAAATCACAACAATAATCCCGCATGACAATCTCACAAATCACACTCCCCCCCCCCTCGGGCTCTACCAGGAGAATTCATTCATATTAAAGTCAGACGGATATTTTGTAACTTCTTCTTGTCTCACCAATTGTTACAGAACTGTTATCTTCGCGCTTCACTTCCCAAAATTCCGCGCCATTTCAGGAAGACAACTGGAGGGTGCAAAATCTGGTGAAACCAATCAGCTTCCAGGTTTTATTGTCAAAGCTTCATTGAACAAGCTGAAGCTAGAAGCTGATTGGCCGCCATGCACCAGATCCTTCCCTCTCCAGTCCTAGTAATTCAGCCCCAATGTTGCATCCAATCCAATCCCAGGAAGCCGATTCATTTGCTAAAGCAATTTGTTTTCAATTAAAGTTTTGTTTCTTTCAACTTTTTTTTTAATACACTACGCCGACGTAAGTGCAAATGTGCGCCGTCGTATCTGTGCGCCGGACCCACAAACTAAGATGCGCCTAAAAACAGGCTTCATCCCACCGACGTAACTTTCCTACGCCGGCGTAGGGTGGGCGCACATTTAGGCTGGACGCATGGTGGCGCTCCCATTGATTACACATTCAAATATGCAAATGAGTGAAATACGGCGATTCGCGAACGTACGTGTGCCCGATGCAGTGCGCGTAAGTTGTACGTCCGGCATAAAGTTATTCCCCATAAAGGAGGTGTAACCAAAGCAGCAGACCAGGGGCCAGATTCACGTAGGAGAGCGTATCTTTGTGCGGGCGTAATGTATCCTATTTACACTACGCCTACGCAACTTAGACAGGCAAGTGCTGTATTCTCAAAGCACTATGGCCCAGATTCTCATACAATTACGTTGCTCCTAGGCAGCGTAACGTATGTGATTTACGTTACACCGCCGCAGGTTTACAGCCTGATTCTCAGAACACTTACCTGTAAACTTGCGGCGGTGTATCGTTAAATCGCTCGGCGCAAGCCCGCCCAATTCAAATGGGGCGGGCACCATTTAAATTAGGCGCGCTCCCGCGCCGAGCGTACTGCGTATGCTCCATTGGGTAAATTACCCGACGTGCATTGCGCTAAATGACGTCGCCCCGACGTCATTTGCTTAGACGTTAACGTAAATGGCGTCCAGCGCCATTCACGGACGTCTTACGCAAACAACGTAATTTTTTTAAATTTCGATGCGGGAACGACGGCCATACTTAACATTGGCTGCCCCTCATAATAGCAGGGGCAACTTTACGCGTCGCTTAAGCTACGGAAACGTCGTAAATTCTCAGCGTCGACCGCGCGTATGTTCGGGAATCTCGCGTAATTACCTAATTTACATAAGCGACGGGGAAAACGACGATGCGACACCTAGCGACGGGAAAAAAAACTGCATTTAAGATCTGACAGCGTAAGAGCCTTACGCCTGTCAGATCTCATGGGTATCTATGCGTAACTGATTCTAAGAATCAGTCGCATAGATACCCGGGGCCAGATTAGGACTTACGACGGCGCAAATGGTGTTGCGCCGTCGTAACGCCATTGAGAATCTGGCCCACGCTTCGTAAGTTGCGACGGCGTAGCGTAAATCGTCCAACGTAAGCCTGCGTAATTCAAATGTGGAAGAGGTGGGCGTGTTTTAATAAAATGAGCCGTGACCCCATGCAAATGAATCGCCGATCGTACGGCGCATGCGCGAGCATGCTCAGTATCACGTCGAATTTACTCCCTAAGATACGCCGGCTCAATGCCTGTGACGTGAACGTAACCTACGCACAGCCCCATTCACGTACGACTTACGTAAACGACGTAAAAAGATACGCTTGTTCCGACGTCCATACTTTGCATTGGCTGCGCCTCATATAGCAGGGGTAAGTTTACGCCAGACGTAAGCCTAACGTAAACGGCGTAGCGGGCGCAAGTACGTTCGTGAATTGGCGTATCTACCTAATTGACATATTTGACACGTAAATCTACGGAAGCGCCCCTTGCGGCCAGCGTAAATATGCACCCAAGATACGACGGCGTAGGAGACTTACGCCGCTCGTATCTTGGCCAAATTTATGCGTAACTGATTCTAAGAATCAGGCGCATAGATACGACGGGTCATATTCGAACTTACGACGGCGTACGTGGAGATACGCCGTCGTAAGTCCTTTGAGAATCTGGCCCCAGGTCTACATCAGGGAACACAATCCGGCGGATTTTACGTTGGACGTGTCTGGCTGGGCGTAGGTTACGTTCACACCGTACGCAGTGATCCGGCGTAGTTTAGGCAGTTGTTCCAACGTGGTTGGGAGCAGGCGCAGGGGGATGCGTCCACGTCTCGCGCATGCGCAGTTCGTGATACGTATCTGTCTGGCGCTCGGCCCATCATTTGCATGGCTCACCCCCACTTCCACCTACGCCGGCTTACACCTTCGAATCCCAGCGCAGCGTAGGGAGCACTGGCTTGGTGAATGCAATGCTTGCCTCTCCGCGCTGCGTTGGCGAAGCGTACATTGTTTGCGTTACGGCGGCGTAATGTGCGCCCGCTCTCTGTGAATCTGGGCCTCAATTGTCAAAAGTATTGGGACACCGGCCTTTACACACACATAAACTTTAATGGCATCCCAGTCTTAGTCTGGAGGGTTCAATATTGAGTTGGCTCCGCCCTTTGCAGCTATAGCAGCTTCAACTCTTCTGGGAAGGCCGTCCACAAGGTTTAGGGGTGTGTCTATGGGATAGCCGTCCACAAGGTTTAGGGGTGTGTCTATGGGAAGGCCGTCCACAAGGTTTAGGGGTGTGTCTATGGGAAGGTCTGTCCACAAGGTTTAGGGGTGTGTCTATGGGAAGGTCTGTCCACAAGGTTTAGGGGTGTGTCTATGGGAAGGTCTGTCCACAAGGTTTAGGGGTGTGTCTATGGGAAGGTCTGTCCACAAGGTTTAGGGGTGTGTCTATGGGAAGGTCTGTCCACAAGGTTTAGGGGTGTGTCTATGGGAAGGTCTGTCCACAAGGTTTAGGGGTGTGTCTATGGGAAGGTCGTCCACAAGGTTTAGGAGGGTGTCTATGGGAATGTTTGACCGTTCTTCCAGAAGGGCGTTTGTGAGGTCAGGCACTGATGTTGGATGAGAAGGCCTGGCTCACAGTCTCCACTCTAATTCATCCCAAAGGTGTTCTGAGGTCAGGACTCTGTGCAGGCCAGTCAAGTTCCTCCACCCCAAACTCGCTCATCCGTGTCTTTATGGACCTTGGTTTGTGCACTGGTGGGCAGTCATGTTGGAACAGGGAGGGGTCGTCCCCAAACTCCTCCCACAAAGTTGGGGGCATGAAATTGTCTAAAATGTCTTGGTATGCCGACGCCTTAGGAGTTCCCTTCACTGGAACTAAGGGGCTAAGCATAGGCATGCGCAGCCTATTGCATTAGGGTGTGCACCTCAAACATTAGGGTGGAGCAAGGGGGATCCGGGCAGCAGGAAGAAGATGAACAGGGACAAAAGGGGTAGCGGCGGTGGAATATATTGGTACCGATCCCCCTGTATTTTGCTCCTGTAGCAGCTGAATGTTGGGGAGAGGGAAAGAAGGAGAACCCTACTTTCAGCTGCTGCAGGAGGAAATTACAGATCGGTATATCCCAGCCCTGCTGCCCTTCTTGTCCAGATTCTGGGGATCGGCAAGGAAGGATCGCGGTTTACCTGTCACCTGCCCATGATCAGTAGGTAGATCACGATTGACGGGTTGCCAACCCCAGGATTAGGGTGTGCCCTGGCACACCCCTTGTACACATGTATGGGGCCAAGTCCAACCCCTGAGGAGCCAAGCCCAACCTCTAAAAAACAACCCCAGGAGGAACTTGATTGGCCCCAAACTCGCTCCTCCATGTCTTTATGGACCTTGCTTTGAGCACTGGTCCCAATCGTTTGGTGGAGGGGGATTATGGTGTGGAGGGGGGGGGGATTATGGTGTGTGGGGGGGGGATTATGGTGTGGGGGGGGGGATTATGGTGTGTGGGGGGGGGATTATGGTGTGGGGGAGGGGGGATTATGGTGTGGAGGGGGGGGATTATGGTGTGGGGGGAGTGGGGATTATGGTGTGGGGTTGTTTTTCAGGGGTTGGGTTTGGCCCCTTAGTTCCAGTGAAGGGAACTCTTAAGGCGTCGGCATACCAAGACATTTTGGACAATTTCATGCTCCCAACTTTGTGGGAGGAGTTTGGGGACGGCCCCTCCCTGTTCCAACATGACTGCACACCAGTGCACAAAGCAAGGTCCATAAAGACATAGATGATCGAGTTTGGGGGTGGAGGAACTTAACTGGCCTGTACAGAGTCCTGACCTCAGAACACCTTTGGGATGAATTTGATCGGAGACTGTGAGCCAGGCCTTCTCACACAACAGATGCCCTGTGCGGCTCTCTGTAGCAGCTAAAAGCTGGTTTCTCTCCATTACTGCTGGCTTTCAGCTGCTGCAGGGAGAGACACATGGCATGTAATTGCTTCTCCCGCACCGATCTGACTCGCCTCTCGCCGGTCGGGGGGGGGGGGTCGGTACAACTGCACAAGACTGAAGGTTCTGATGAAAGCGGAGTGCTCCTTTCAGTGGTTGCACCTGCAGGGCCCCCGGATGGATCAGACGCTGTGCTGCGTTTTGCGCCATTTCACATCCATCGCTCTCTGTTTGGCTGATGCTTTCAGACACCGGATTTCACAAGAGCAAAGAAATGAATAAAAAATCCTGGTGGATATTTCACATTGACAGCTGATTGCTATCTGGCGCAGACTGAACTGCGGGGAATGAGGAGACGGTGGGCCTCCCGC
The DNA here is from genome assembly GCF_905171775.1 of Rana temporaria. Lineage (NCBI taxonomy): Eukaryota > Metazoa > Chordata > Amphibia > Anura > Ranidae > Rana > Rana temporaria. The sequence goes on along the minus strand of NC_053492.1, from coordinate 480,128,144 downwards.
GGCGGCTCTGTCTGTCTCGCTCCGGCACATCCACTGGCCGAAGGCTAATTCTTGTTACATGGCAGAGTATTCCCAGAGAGGGTGCGAGCACAGCGGCGGCTACAGGAGGGGGGAACATGCACCTGATCTCTGCAACTCAGCTCAACATAAATTGTATGCCCCCCTTAAAGTGTATGCCCCCCTTAAAGTGTATGCTTCCCTTAAAGTGTATGCTTCCCTTAAAGTGTAGGCCCCCTTAAGTGTATGTCCCCCTAATGTGTATGCCCCCCTTAAAGTGTATGCCCCCCTTAAAGTGTATGTCCCCCTTAAAGTGTATGCCCCCTTAGATTTATTGTCCCCTCTTAAAGTGTATGTCCCCCTTAGATTTATTGTCCCCTCTTAAAGTGTATGCCCCCCTTAGATTTATTGTCTCCCCTTAAAGTGTATGTCTCCCCTTAAAGTGTATGTCTCCCCTTAAAGTGTATGTCTCCCCTTAAAGTGTATGCCCCTAAAGTGTATGCCCCCCTTTAAGTGTATGTCCCCCTTTAAGTGTATGCCCCCCTTTAAGTGTATGCCCCCCTTAAAGTGTATGCCCTCCTTAAAGTGTATGCCCCCCTTTAAGTGTATGCCCCCCTTTAAGTGTATGTCCCCCTTAAAGTGTATGCCCCCCTTTAAGTGTATGCCCCCCTTAAAGTGTATGCCCCCCTATAAGTGTATGTCCTCCTTAAAGTGTATGCCCTCCTTAAAGTGTATGTCCCCCTTAGATTGTTTGTCCCCTCTTAAAGTGTATGCCCCCCTTAGATTGATTGTCCCCTCTTAAAGTGTATGTCTCCCCTTAAAGTGTATGTCCTCCTTAAAGTGTATGTCCCCCTTAAAGTGTATGTCTCCCCTTAAAGTGTATGTCCCCCTTAACATGTATGCCCTCCTTAAAGTGTATGTCCCCCTTAAAGGGTATGTCCCCCTTAAAGTGTATGCCCCCCTTAAAGTGTATGCCCCCCTTTAAGTGTATGTCCCCCTTAAAGTGTATGCTCCCCTTAAAGTGTATGCCCCCTTAAAGTGTATGTCCCCCTTAAAGTGTATGCCCCCCTTAAAGTGTATGCCCCCCTTTAAGTGTATGCCCCCCTTTAAGTGTATGTCCCCCTTAAAGTGTATGCTCCCCTTAAAGTGTATGCCCTCCTTAAAGTGTATGCCCCCCTTAAAGTGTATGTCCCCCTTAGATTGATTGTCCCCTCTTAAAGTGTATGCTTCCCTTAAAGTGTATGTCCCCCCTTAAAGTGTATGTCCCCCCTTAAAGTGTATGTCCCCCCTTAAAATATATGCCCCCCTAAAGTGTATGCCCCCTTAAAGTGTATGCCCCCTTAAAGTGTATGTCTCCCCTTAAAGTGTATGCCCCCCTGAAAATGTATGCTTCCCTTAAAGTGTATGTCCCCCTTAAAGTGTATGTCTCCCCTCAAAGTGTATGTCTCACCTTGAAGTGTATGTACCCCTTTGATTGTATGCCCCCCCTTTAAGTGTATGCCCCTCTTAAAGTGTATGTCCCCCTTAGATTGATTGTCCCCTCTTAAAGTGTATGCTTCCCTTAAAGTGTATGTCCCCCCTTAAAGTGTATGTCCCCCCTTAAAGTGTATGTCTCCCCTTAAAATATATGCCCCCCTAAAGTGTATGCCCCCTTAAAGTGTATGCCCCCTTAAAGTGTATGTCTCCCCTTAAAGTGTATGCCCCCCTGAAAATGTATGCCCCCCTTAAAGTGTATGCCCCCTTAAAGTGTATGCCCCCTTAAAGTGTATGTCCCCCTTAAAGTGTATGTCTCACCTTGAAGTGTATGTACCCCTTTAAGTGTATGCCCCCCTTTAAGTGTATGCCCCTCTTAAAGTGTATGAACCCCCTTAAAGTGTATGAACCCCCTTAAAGTGTATGTACCCCTTAAAGTGTATGTTCCCCCTTAAGGTGTATGCCCCCCTGTAAGTGCACTATTCCTAATTATGAACAACAAATAATTATCTAATAGTCTCAAAATGAAGGGACCAGGAGAATAGGGATTCAGATGCCCAAAAAACTGTCAAAAATCAAAAACATCCATACAAAAAAAATTTATTTTACCATTAAAAATTATAAAAATTTCTTAAAAATATGCATAGAAATGAAGAGAAGGTGGATCAACGCGTTTCGCCTGATAAGAGCTTCCTCAGGATCCACTTTGTTATTCAATCTTTAAAATATTTTAGCAGATAAATAATGAAATAGACAAATGATTATATAGACCAGATTTACAAAGTTGTGATAGATCTGGCTTGTAATGATTATATATACCTTGTATATATGGTCCATGTAATAATTTGTCTTCTGCATTATTTGCTAAAATATTTTAAAGATTGAATAGCAATTTGATCCTGAAGAAGCTTGTATCGGGCAAAACGCGCTGACTCACCTGCTCTTCGTTTCTATGCCCGCTGTTGTATTTTCTCCATGCTGGAAATGTAACTAATGACAAATGATTTTAAGAAATGTTAATTATTTTTAATGGTAAAATGTTCCCTCCCCCGGCCCCTTCAATGTGGGACATTCTGAGTAATTCTCCATTCTACAACACAAAAATCCCTGTCACTCCTGTGCGCTCTGTTATATCAAGCCGTGTTCCCAGTCCTGTTCACTTCTTTGAACTACAGAGCACCTCCCACCCATATCATGGAGGTCAGAAGATGGACAGGTGTCTCTCTCCCCTCCCTTTCTCACTCTCTCCTTCTCAAATTCAAATTCAAATAAGCTTTATTGGCAGGACAAAATACATGTTAGCATTGCCAAAGCAGTTGAGTTTGTATAGGAAAAGGGGAAGGATCTCTATGCCTCTCTCTCTCCTTTTCTCTCTCTCCTTTTCTCTCTCTCCCTCTGTCTTTCTACTTCTCTCTCTCTCTGTCTCTTCTCTCCTCTCTCTCCCTCTTCTCTCTCTCCCCCCTCTCTCTCTTCTCTCTCTCCCCCTCTCTTTTCTCCCTCTCTCTCTTCTCTCTCTCCCCCTCTCTATCTCTCGCTCTCTCCCTCTCTCTTCTCTCTCTCTCTTCTCTCTCGCTCTCTCCCTCTCTCTCTTCTCTCTCTCCCCCCTCTCTCTCTTCTCTCTCTCTTCTCTCTCGCTCTCTCCCTCTCTCTTTTCTCCCTCTCTCTCTCTTTTCTCCCTCTCTCTCTCTTTTCTCCCTCTCTCTCTCTTTTCTCCCTCTCTCTCCCCCCTCTATATCTCTCGCTCTCTCCCCCTCTTTCTCCTCTCTCTCCTCCTATCTCTCTCTACCCCTCTCTCTCTTCTCTCTCTCCCCCTCTCTCTCTTCTCTCTCTCTCTCCCCTCTCTCTCTTCTCTCTCCCCCTCTCTCTTCTCTCTCTCCCCTCTTTCTCTTCTCTCTCTCTCCCCCTCTCTCTTCTCTCTCTCCCCTCTCTCTCTTCTCTCTCTCCCTCTCTCTCTCTCCCCCTCTCTCTTCTTTCTCTCCCCTCTCTCTCTTCTCTCTCTCCCCCCTCTCTCTCCCCCCTCTCTATCTTCTCTCTCTCCCCCTCTCTCTCTTCTCTCTCTCCCTCTCTCCCCCTCTCTCTCTTCTCTCTCTCCCTCTCTCTCTCCCCCTCTCTCTGTTCTCTCTCTCCCCTCCCTCTCTCTTCTCTCTCTCCCTCTCTCCCCCTCTCTCTCTTCTCTCTCTCCCTCTCTCTCTCCCCCTCTCTCTGTTCTCTCTCTCCCCTCCCTCTCTCTTCTCTCTCTCCCCTCTCTCTTCTCTCTCTCCCTCTCTCTTCTCTCTCTCTTCTTTCTCTCCCCCTCTCTCTTCTCTCTCTCTCCCCCTCTCTCTCTTCTCTCTCTCTCTCTCCCTCTCTCTCTTCTCTGTCCCCCTCTCTCTCTTCTCTCTCTCCCCCTCTCTCTCTTCTCTCTCCCTCTCTCTCTCCCCTCTCTCTCCTCTCTCTCCCACTCTCTCTCTTCTCTCTCTCCCCCTCTCTCTCTCTCCCCTCTATCTCTTCTCTCTCCCTCTCTCCCTCCCTCCCTCTCTCTTTTCTCTCTCCCCCTCTCTCTCTCCCCTCCCTCTCTCTCTCTCTCCCCCTCTCTCTCCCCCTCCTCTCTCTTCTCTCTCTCCCCCCTCCCTCTCTCTTCTCTCTCTCCCCCTCTCTCTCCCCCCTCCTCTCTCTTCTCTCTCCCCCTCTCTTCTCTCTCTCCTCTCTCTCTCCAATGACAATCTATATTTACAATAATACTTATTCTCTATGGTTGAATGCCCTCCCTGCCCCCTCAGTACATATTTATGGTGTAAGGGAAAGGCTTGTACCCACATGGGTGGTCACATGACCTGTCCTTGCTGTCGGGGCAGATGTGATGAGGACGTGACGCACCCGCAGATCTGCTGTGACAAGGACTTTTCCTGCAGATAGCCTTCGTCTCTGGGAGGAAGTGATGAGGGATTCGGCTTTTTTTAGCTTGTGGTCTGATGAGCGTTTTTTTTCTTTTTTTTTATTAAAGGAATTTATAGAAAAGAGAAGGAAATGGTCAGTTCACATTATCACCTGCCTCACAACCCACAGAAAAGTCTCGGCTTCCATTTATGGGCAAAACACGGAGCCGAGACATCCAGAGCCATGTGCCCTACCAACCACCATACCGCCATTCAACTAGAGAACCCTTTACATTGCCAGAAATTAGATCCTCCCTCCGGGCTCCTCCCCTTCAGGCTTGCACAGGTGTACCAACTCCTCCCCTTCAGTCTTGTACAGGTGTACCGGCTCCTCCCCTTCAGTCTTGCACAGGTGTACCGACTCCTCCCATTCAGTCTTGCACAGGTGTATCGCCCCCTCACCTTCAGTCTTGTACAGGTGTACCGGCTCCTCCCCTTTAGTCTTGCACAGGTGTACCGGCTCCTCCCCTTCAGTATTGAACAGGTGTACCGGCTCCTCCCCCTTCAGTCTTGCACAGGTGTACCTGCTCCTCCACCTTCAGTCTTGCACAGGTGTACTGGCTCCTCCACCTTCAGTTTTGCACAGGTGTACTGACTCCTCCCCCTTCAGTCTTGCACAGGTGTACCGGCTCCTCCCCTTCAGTATTGAACAGGTGTACCGGCTCCTCCCCCTTCAGTCTTGCACAGGTGTACCTGCTCCTCCCCCTTCAGTCTTGCACAGGTGTACTGGCTCCTCACCTTCAGTTTTGCACAGGTGTAATGGCTCCTCCCCCTTCAGTCTTGCACAGGTGTACCGGCTCCTCCCCCTTCAGTCTTGCACAGGTGTACCGGCTCCTCCCCCTTCAGTCTTGCACAGGTGTACCGGCTCCTCCCCCTTCAGTCTTGCACAAGTGTACCGGCTCCTCCCCCTTCAGTCTTGCACAGGTGTAACGGCTCCTCCTTCAGTCTTGCACAGGTGTACCGACTCCTCTCCTGGACGGAAATGGCTTCCTCTGATTTCACCGCACACTGTGAGCTTCTCACCGTGTGCATTAGAAGCTGCAGCAAGTCAGATAGAGCTCTTTCCTCCCCAGCCTGACTCTCCCTGGCCCCTTCCCGTTTCATTCATTGGATTTCAGTTCTTTCAATCATGGAGGATCGGCATCACATGTGGGCGGTACCTGAGTTTGTCTGACACCCACCCAACCAGGCATTTCGATATTTGTATAACTCCTCCCAATAGCCTGCCCACTGCTTACATCAGGACTGGGGGGCTTTTAAGGGGAGTACTGAGGCCGGGGGCTGAGATGTATTTTGTTCCTTTGTATCTCTCTATCTCCTGTCTGATCAATGTTTATAAACAATGTTACTTTGTATCTCTCTATCTTCTCTCTGATCAATGTTTATAAACAATGTTACTTTGTATCTCTCTATCTCCTGTCTGATCAATGTTTATAAACAATGTTACTTTGTATCTCTCTATCTCCTGATCAATGTTTATAAACAATGTTACTTTGTATCTCTCTATCTCCCATCTGATCAATGTTTATAAACAATGTTACTTTGTATCTCTCTATCTCCTGTCTGATCAATGTTTATAAACAATGTTACTTTGTATCTCTCTCCCGTCTGATCAATGTTTATAAACAATGTTACTTTGTATCTCTCTATCTCCCGTCTGATCAATGTTTATAAACAATGTTACTTTGTATCTCTATCTCCCGTCTGATCAATGTTTATAAACAATGTTTCTATGTATCTCTCTATCTCGCCTCTGATCAATGTTTATAAACAATGTTACTTTGTATCTCTATCTCCCGTCT